>NW_010547111.1:32038-64179 GCF_000687285.1 Phaethon lepturus
CGGGAAACGCTATACACAGAATTAAGATCAGTATTATAGTTTCAGAAATGAAGCAAGCAAGCTAGATAAGCAGCAGCACATAATAATGGAGTATTTACACAGCTGTAAAACATCTACCAGGAGAATTGCAAGTACATGTGTTTGGAACCATGGCAGGGGAAGTCTTCTCCACCTGATCCTGTACAACAATTTGCTTTATTGCCTGGCTGCTCTTGGTTCCTGCAACACCACCAGGCAAGGTTCACTGATCTAAGCCACATGTATCTGAGTAAACTAATGATCCAAACTGCCAGTTTATTCAATGGGGGAAAAAAACCCCACACCAATAAAACTATTAAAGCTTAATAGAAGAAAATATTTAATTAAAACCTAAGATGGAGGAATCTTTTGCTTAAAAGCCTAGAAATGGAATTGTTCTTGCCTGGGTGTGTTGTCGCCTGGTATTGGGAAGAATAACTAACTCCACTACCTTGCTTGCTACTGCACTATGCACAGAAAGGTAGATGTTGGTCAGGTCTGCCAGGGATCTGGTTTCACAAAAATACACCTCTGGGAAAAGAAAGTGCTCAATGTACTTCTACTACAAGGCTGACCAGTTCTTTCACGAATTAATTGGTCCTGGCTTACGAGCAGGCTGACTTGTATTTGTCTTAGCTTCAGATGTTTACATAAGGATAATTTATTAATTTAGTATGTTCTTTTATTAGACATAAAAAGCATTTTAAAATCCCTCAGGTTTAGACTTGTAACCTTAGAAATTAGAAATTTAGACCTTAGAAATTATTTAATCATCACTGTTGCATTTAGTACTGTGCTTTAACACAAAGTATTTCATAGAAACTGGTGATAATATCTAACACAGATGAAAATGAAACGGGTATTGCAGGAGATTAAGGACCAACTCACACCTACTACATCCTCTGCCTTCTGCTCACAACACCTTCAACTTACACTGTAAATAAACATTACTAATCCTTAGCCTTGCAAAAGCTAGCTGTGAAAGATGCAGCCACTGACAACAGCAACTTCAGTCTTAGCCACTTACAACAAAGTGATAGAAGTTTTTAGCAAATTAAGACACTCTGTTCTGAAGCAAGTACAGCAGGAGTCAAACGGCCTTAGCTTTCCTGGGAAGATTGTGATGCTTCAGAAGAGGTTTGCGTGCACAAGAGCTGCTGCAAACTTCCTAACACAGTCACAACCAAAATTATAGGGAGTTTTCCCAATCAACAAACTTGATTTCCTCCTCACCTTTGCCACTTGCTTCCAGTTATATGCCATAACTAGGACACATTCTCTGTTGTGTCCTACTCCCCTTCTACCTCCCTGTTGGCACAACATAAGGAGAAGGAAGCCCTGCTGCCCTGCACATTTGATACGCAGCTCCGAGATGCTCCAAGGGCAACTCTGAAACCCTTTTTCCTACAGCCACACTCCTTCACACTCCCAAACCCAAGACCGGGAAACATATGTTTGGGCAGAGAGCAAATGCTGAGATATATCCCTGCAATCTCAAGGAAGCAGGTGGTTCCTCACAAATGATTGCCAGTTCCCGCATCTCAGAGCGGTCCATGGCCTGGGTGTGGCAGAGGCATAATCAATCCTTAAATATCCTTTTCTTCTCCACGCTGTTCAGCCCACACACAGCAGAGCCTCCATTTCATTATATCTGGTGACACCGTGGTAGCAAAGAGATTCAAGCCACACAAGTTTCCTGTTTTCATTGTTTAGCACACTTTGGCAGCAATATGCTCAAAAACAACTGATTCAGGTCATTAATCAAATCAACAGAGAGCTGGCTAACAATCTGTTTTAACTCGGTTGGCAACTGATAGCTGTCTACATCTCTAAATTTGTGTAGCCCCAGTTAGTTTTAATCAGCTGCACAGCCATTAAACTGTCCTCCTTATTCTCCAAACGAAGGAGACAAATTCTGGGAATTAAACTTCTGATGTGAACAGTTGTACTTGCTCGTTCAGGGAGCCTTTACTGAGAATACTCCATGTCTGTCACTCAACATTGGCTGTTTCCTTCAGCGTTGCTGCCAGTAAGATTTTGAAAAATGAAAGCCAAAGGGGAACAAACGCAGGCAAGTGGACATCCAGATATGGTAAAATCTTGAGACTTTGAACACAGTCCAAAAATTATCCCTTTGCCAACACAAAAACACATCTCAAGTTTAGGCCAGAAAACTAAGATGTGAGCTGTGTCTTTATAAGATTAATCAATAAAATTAATAAACTGTTATAAACGACTAAAATTAATAAACTGTTATAAACTACTAATAATAACAAAGACCAAAAAAATTAAAAAATCAAAATACTAAGTTATTCTACCTTACCAAGCATGCGCTACTGCAGGACTGTGACCAAATAGCCCTTCTATTTCCAAATACATGAGACATGCAAGCTATAAATAAACAAGTTCAAGATGTGCATCAATATCACAGACGCCACCCACTCGCTCCGCTGTCCTTCACTCAGCCCATTTCTGATGTTGTCTTTATTTCCTTCCCCTTTGCAGGCATTAAGAGACTGAAGGAAAATGATGCAGCCTGTCAAATGCCATCAGGTACATTAGCACTTGTTTTTCATCCACTTCATATCGTTTCTCACCTGGGGATTTCCTATATTCAAGTAGTGCTTCCTAGCCAGTGTCAGCTCATACATCACTCCATAGGATGAAAACTCCCTAGATCTTGTGTTAAGATACTAGCTGTTCCTCAGAGAATATTATGCACCTGCTTGGGCATTTTAATTATTATTATTTAAGTAATAAAGTGCAGGTGGGAAAAGGCTTATCAAATGGTCAGCATCTATGCACCTGAAGCTTCACTTCAGCCACTGAGGTCCTTCCAGAGGTAAAATTATTTTATGCACATATTAATTGGTCTTACTGTATCCCGACCATAAGAAAGAAACGTTCTGCTTTGGAAAGTTGCTTTGTAAAAATATATGTATATTTGTAAAAATATAGGAACTCTACATGAATAATACAATTGTTGCTATGACCAGCAAGTATATGATGGACTTCCACACCATAAAATTCACATGGTCAGCCTACATATTTATGACCTGTTTTGCAGTTTTTCAAAGTGCTTGAAGTTAAGACAGGAATGGATGCAAAATAAATGCAGAATATTTGAAAACAAACTTCAACCAGCCGATCACAGTGTAAGCATGTTTTAAAGTCATGACAGTAAAACCCCTCAGAGTATGAATAAAGACAATATTTTTGTTGGAGATTAACTAGGATTTCTTGGGAGCTTCAGATAAGAAAAAAACTATGCAAATAATTCCAATCACCATGCAGATATATAACACTAGTTCTCCTCAAAAATGAGATATTCTGGTTTTTGCTGGGGTAGAGTTAATTTTCTTCACAGTTGGGCTATGTATTGGATTTGTGCTGGAAACAAGTTGATAATTCAAGGATGTTTTTGTTATCGCTGAGCACTGCTTACACAGAGTCAAGGCCTTTTCTGCTCTTCACACCACCCCGCCAGCGAGTGGGCTGGGGGTGCACAAAAAGTTGGGAGCAGACACAGCTGAGAGAGCTTACCCCAACTGACCAAAGCTACTCAAGAACTGGCTGGGCATCTGTCAGCTGGTGGTGAGCAACTGGGTTTTTTTCCCCACGTGCATCACTTGTCTTTCTTAGGTTTTATTTCTCTCCCTTTTTGTTATTCACCTTTTCATTACAATTTTTTATCATTATATTGCATTTCATTTCAATTATTAAACTGTTCTTATCTCAACCCACAAGTTTTCTGACTTTTACCCTTTCCATTCTCTCCCCTCCCATCCTGTTGGGGGGAGTGAGCGAGTGGCTGTGTGGCATTTAGTTGCCAGCTGGGGTTAAGCCACAACACTAGAAAACAAATTCTGCTCCAATGTTCCAGCATCACAAGAAACAGTCACCAAGTATACAAAGGAAACTAATGTAACTGTAAATATTTTATAAGAATGTCAGCTAAAAAGAAACAATGTTTTAAAAAAACCTTCTACATTTGCATGTAATTGAGCTATGACCAGATGAAGATTCAAGGTCCTATCATCCTTATGTAATGCCATCAGCCAAAGAAATTTCTTGGGCAAGTCACTTAAGGCCTTCCAGAATACAACATTAATTTCCACTAAACGGTTCTGCTAAACTTCAGGAGCAAGGAGCACAAAGTTGTCTTACATCCCCCCGTGTTCCTTCTTCCCTCCTGAAAGGTCAGTGCTAAGGGGATGCCTACACGGCTTGTAGTTTCCCTGAATTTCCAAGAAGCCATCCTGCGTGCTTTTGTCAACACTGTGCTCAGCCCAGGCAAGTACATGGTCTCTCTGAGACACTCATTAGCTCAGGTTCATCACAAACTAATTATGGCGTTAAGTCTTCTGATATCAACTCACCGAAGACTAAAGAGACATACCTCACCAAAGCTGCGCCACAAAATTTTAGTGTGTATGACAGCAGCAATTTCTCAGAAATAGTTTGAAACTCAATGCTATATAGCTTCATTCTAAGCCATTTCAGGTGCTCATCTGCACAGATTACAGGAATACACCCCCTTCAGTCTTCTTTCACGCTCAGGGGACCAGGCTTGGCTTGGCTTCATTGCCTTTTCCATGAGCACTTTAGGAGAACAATTTATGTAGCTTGAAGTTCATGGAAGTCTTGAATTCAAGTGATATTACTGAAGATTCTCGGAAATGAGATTTGAACTTGAAAGTGCTAGTCTTTAAACTGAAACCCCAGCTGTACCAGCAGTTACACTCATCAACAGGGAGAACTGCTACATAACGGAGGCCCTACACATCCAACACAGCCTGAAGGTCAGATGTTAAGTACACTTTGCTCATTAACAGTCATTTGAAGAAATTATCCATTCAATAATTGGAAAATGTACACACTTGATTCTCTGTAATGGCTGATGTCGAGTTCTTAAAAAGGAAAGCAAGCCAAATTCACTGAGGAGAGAATTTGGAATTACTTAAAAGGGCTTGGCTCCAGGTATTTTCCGCAGGTGAACCTGTAACATGGGAGGCCTGCAGGTGCTTAGAAGTTTTAGTAGCTACCACGCAGTGGGCGGCAAAGCCCACAGCTACAACTAGCTATTTATTTCCAAGCTTAAGGGGCATGTGGCTTCTGAAGATTATCACACATTGTGATAATGGGACACTGTGACACAGTGTCCCCCAAGAGAGTAATGTATTATCTTAAAATGTTAAACTGCAGTCTTATATCCATATAACATCAGGATCCATACTTCATTTTGTTTAAGTGCATGCTTTTGTGTGTTCACAGCGTATGTGAAAAATGGTAACAGAAAGGGTTAATACAGTAACATTTTCAGTGTTAAAGTAGAAACCTCAATATAAGAATGGTATATTGTTCTGAATGCTTAAGTTTTTGATAATATGTTGCATTAACACTAGGGTGTTTTTTTTAAATAATTTATTATCCTCTCACCTTCAAATCTTCACAACTCTTAACAAATCTCACTACAAATCCCCAGATGCAAAAGAACAGATAGTGCTCCTCTAGAAACAAATCTTTTTTTGTTACTAATGCCATAGCAAACACCACTTTGACACAGACTGAATATAAGCAATTTAACATTGCCCATGGTAGGAGGAGACAATGAATTCTAAATGAATTTGATCCCTTCACACCTTCTTTCCTTTATCCTCCTTCACAGTGAAGCTAATACCCAGAGCCACGTGTAAAATACACTTGGCAACTGAATGGCTGAAGCTGCCAAGTTTCAGAATTAATTTTTCCCGTCTCGGCAACAGTAGCAGGAACACTATCATATGGTTTTTGTCCATTTCTGGCTATCCCATTGAAAGCACTGAATTTGGTTGTACATGAGTGCTGGAGGTGTTTCTAGCAGGAAAAAAAATAAGCAGAAGATCTACTCATGTGGTTTTCATGTAATTAAAAAAAAATAACTTGCTACAGGTTAAATTTAAAGTTTTGTCAGAGCATATAAAGGACAACTGTCCATAGGTCTGGACAGGGTAGAAAAGCTCTAGTGCTGTAGCTGTGAAGACACCCATCAAGATGTCGATCTTGTTTTCATGGAGAATACTTTTGAAGGTGGATCCTAGTCCCTTTTCTACTATGTGTAATCAGTTTCAACTTCAGAAAATTTCTTAGAAAAATAAGCAGGCTGGAGAAAATTTGCCCTAAGCTTATAACTCCGGACACCTTTTATTTTTTAGGGCATTCATCCCTGTTCCAACTCTGCACTGTAATTGAGTTACAAGTTAAAAGTTACACTTATTAACTTTAGTTCCCTTCCATGCAGCTTTTGGAGACACATCAAGACCCAAGATATCTGGTCACCCCACCTGGCTAGTACTCACACCAGGTTTGCAGAGTAATCTTGACAGCAAGTGAGCCCCAGGTGTGTACCAGAGGTACAAATGAAACATCATGCTGGTCTTTGTCTGATTAATCAGACACTGGGTTTTAGTGTGTTTACAGGTATCCAATACTTTCTTGTCTGATGTGCTAAGACACCACGTGGGATGTTGGGACCCCTGGAGTAGCCTCACTTTGGTGAAAGAGATGGAAAGTAAAAGAGAACAAAGATGAAAAAACACCAACACCATGCAGAGTTTTAAAAGGAGAGCTAACCATTAGAAAATGCAGCCACCAACTTTAATAAGGACATTTTCTGACATAACAGACATAAAAGAAAAGCATTAAATGTGAGCTTCCTCATGCTAAAAAAAAAGTATCAAAGTTACAAATGAGAATTAAGTATAATATCCTTCTCTGCAGTACATGGGGAAAGGTTCTGCTTTTACAACACCATACATAAACATGTTAATTCGGTGTTGGTCTATGCATCGATCACATTTCATGGAGGGAGGGAACTTGTTTGGAAGTTGCAACTCTCATTGCTCAGAATTTCAAGTTAAAGAACAGCAACTGCTGTGAAAACTAAATGCGTTTAGATTCTCCAGTTCTCTTTATATTCATATAATGATAACCATTAAGTAGTAGTTCCTCCAGAGTTAACAGCAAGCAATTAAAAATCCTCTGCCTTGGCTTACAGCAGAAGCTGCACAACTCAGCAGGACTGGCCACGTGTGATCAATGGCCTTGCCTGGGGACAGAAACTGAACAGGTCAAGAGGAGGTCTTGGGGCTTGGCCAGTTACTGGAATCACGTAACAAGCCACAAGCAAAAAGCAGAAGCTGGTGGAAGCCCTCCTCCCTTCACTCTTCTGTCAAACCAAAGCCAAATTGATGGCACCCAACCTGCAGAGCCTCCTAATGGTGCTCACATGAATCACAGCAGAGGAGATTTGACTGGCAGTTTCATTTCTAAAGGCCAGTATTTGTGTGCTACAGGACTTCCACAGCTATAGGCTAAATCCATTTGAGAGCAAGGAAAATCCTGTATTTCGTTAACCCATGAGGCAGCATGGGTTCTAGAATTCTAGAATTAGGCACTGTGTTAACTCACTCTCCAAAGTAGTTAACAAAAATAAAAGAAATCACAAGAATGCATTACAGGCTTTTTTTTTTTCTTTCCAGAGAAATATTTTTCCCCAAGTATTTACTTATCACGCCTTTTTCCTCATTTTAGGTTCTGTGTATTTTCATTTAAATGTAACAGATGAAATATTTAACTTCACAGTGTAAACAATATATTAGATACATCAAATGCTGGACTAAGTGGGCCAAAATAAACTGGAGATAGTAACAACAAAGAGAATGCAAGCTATTATGATCTCCAAATGATAGCACTATCTCTCATTGCAAAACACAGTGGAGAGTTTTCCCAGCTAGCTGGAGGGATAAAAGCAAACCTGAGTCTTCTCATTACAGCACCCAGACAATTTCATTTAATCCTGATTAGACCATTCATTCTCAGGGGCTCCACTACAATATCACATATGTCTTTATAACCTGTCTTCTACCTGTACGGCAGCTAGGCTGTTCATTCCAATAAATGCAGCCTTAATTGTGTCTATTGCATATAAAAAGCAGTTTTCACAGAAGTAAAAAATTACTCAAGTCAGCTTCTCACAAACCAACTATGGTCTTATATTTCTTGCTCTTCAAGCAACTCCATACTTAAGACTTACTCTCACAAGGCCCCTAACATTGATCTGAAAACAGAATGTCTTTAACTGAATAGGACATTTTAATAAACATGTCATTGACAAATTAATTTTAGTGTGACAGATGCTTTCCACAGCGAGTTTACAAGAAAGCCTTGCATGTGCAAGCTATAGAATTTTTTTAAAATGTGATTTTACACTGTCCTCACAGCTGCAGTGGCTGTATAAAATACAAAAGGAAAAACATCTGTCTTGCCAAATCAGGACAACATTGCATGTATTTAATGCACTGAAAAGAGGTATCCAGTATTGTCCTCATACCTGGCAATTAACGTCTCAACCGCAATTCTAGAGTAATGGTTAATACACTACTTATCTCTTGAGCTATGTGGAATGAGATTATTATTACATACCTAAGTAACACGCATCAGACAGTAGAAAGTGGAAAGACTCTGAAATCTAGTTCCCTTATCACACTAATTTTCCATGCGTTACAGAGACAACAGCACTAACTGGAACATGGATATCAGAGAGAAAGACTTGTGTGCTGAGAGTCTGTTTGTAAATACACCAGAACAGCTCAATATTTCTAATTAAGCAGAGATCAGAAGTGCCATGAACTAACAGAAATGCCTTTGGCAGTAACTTACTCAATCACATTTCAAAAATATTCTTGACATTCATATCTGATGATCACTTTCTGCCAGTACCTTCTGAAATCCATGGCACACTCAACCTTATAGACAACAACAGCAAGTTTCATGTTGACGTTACATGAAATTGAAACTTTTGATTGAACAGTTCAGCTTTTGTTAATTGTACAATATCCATTAGCTGTCCAAGTCGGATGACTGATTGTTTCCTGTCAATTTAGCCAATGGCAAACAGATAGAAAAGTAGATAGTACAGTTGTAGTCTAGGCTACCAGAATGAATCATTCTTCCAGCCTTTTTAAAAGTTCCCCTCAAGACCATTCTGCACACTATTTTAGCAAAAGAATGCATGTCTGCTGTGGACAGACAACAGGGATAAGTGATTTAGATAACCTCATGAAGTGATCTTTTAAGTTGTCAGCATCAAGAAGCAGAACAGGATGAAGAAATCTCAGTGCATAAAACCATTCGCATCACATGTGTCATGTAACTGATGTGAAAGCCAAATATTCATTTTAACATCTGTGGATGCAAACTTCTTTTTCCAGTGATGTCAAACCTTCAAAGTACAGTAGACATCCTGGAAATAACATTTTATTTTAGTTCAAGGATGGAATGGCTTAGAAGACTCTCACTTCTCAGAATGAAGACTGGCCTGTCTGTAACAGAGTCAGGAGACAGAAACTCATCAGCTGAGACGCAGTAGTCATCTCCTACATTGTCAGCATACAATCACCAAAATACACCACATCTCTTCCTGATTCTTCCTTTCCTTCCTCTTCTACCTTGTCACCTACACTGTTTATACGAAAAAAAAATCTGAAACTTCTTGCTTTGAAGAAGTAATAACATTTTTAGTCCAGAACATTAATGACAGAAAAGTTACTTTATTCTGGCAAAAGCATCTCACTACTAATTGAGAACGAAACAGAAGCATCCCAGCTTGTTATTACAAAGCATAAATTCCAACATCATTTTCCATGTGCATTGTGATGCTGCTGCTCCAGCTGACAACAGCTTGCAACTCACTGTTCTTACAGTCAAAGAAACATGCCCTGCCATCCCCATTGCTCCTCAGAAATGAGGGTTTCTTTTCTGACCTAACCAGCACCTCACTTGGCACATTCTCCTGGTCCTTGCAGTGTCCCCAAAAAACCTAATATCCTACCTGTCTTTCCTCCCTAAAAGCACTTTCTCCTAAATATTAACTTACACATCTCATGAGATCACCCAACACAGCGCAGAGCAGTGGAAGAGGTCGTGCCTGCTTTGACCACCCCAATGAAGGCTGGTGAAAAGTAAGAGAGATGAGTACATCTGCGCATGTTCTGTGTAGACTGATACCTACTATCACCAGGACACTTCCAGAATCTGAAAATACTCGAGCGACATACATACTCCATACGAAACCAGACAGATGACTGAGGATAGCCAGTGGCTTGTTTCCCACATAGGTCTGCTCAGGTTTTCTATTAGCTTGTTTTTTTCCTCAAAAATAAAAGTTTTATAAAAAAAGGTAGAATGGTAGTCTTGAAAGTAGCTTCTATAACACCTTGAGGATTTGACTTCACCATTCCAAATCATTATTTTGTCTTATATAAAACAGACATCTTAATAAAGTTACAAAAATTGTATTGCAAGTATTAATATTTCTTTGAAAGCACACATGAGGATAAACGAGATTCTGATTGCTGGCAAAGGGAAATTGCTTATTTAAACTTTCCTGGAGCCACAGTTCATTTATTTCCTTAAAATTCCTTCTAGCCTAAACGTAAGTACAATATCTTTAAGTTCAAGTTGAACTGGCATTTTAGAACACTTGGCCTTAGCAATGGCATTTAAAATAATGTGGGGATAATTACTGACATTTACTGTGCTGTAGCAAGAGCATGCAGAAAAGGGGCAAGCAAGCATTTGTGCTATGCAGATACCCAATAGTTCAACAATATTATTAGTGTCGGTACAAGGCCGCATTAAATCTGGTACTCCACATCCATTCTAAGTTTGTAGACACTCAAGGAACACTTATCTTCCAGTAAGTAAGAACTCAAACACTATTCAAAGTACTTAAGGATGCATATTATAAACTTGGTTCTGGCACTGTTCAGGATTACAGATACAAATGATACACCGTACTGCTCAAAGGAGTAAGAGTTTTGCAGGCCTTGGTATTTCTAGCATGAACTATCAAATGACCAAAAATATTTGCGACTAGGCTGTCAACATAATAACAACAACTTAATGTTAAAGTAAACAATTATTTCTACCATTTTGACTTGGAAAATTACCTGGAAATCTCCAAGTAAAGCCTGTGCCATCAATTGCTGTGGCCGTTTTGAAAAGACCTGCTGAAATTATTTACAAGTATCTCAAATCCACCTAAAGCACTCAAGAGACAGACAGCATTTTCTGTCGGTCAAAAAGGTAGCGTTCTTGCAAATGTCAGGACTCTTGTCACTGCATTTCCCACGCTAATTAATTGAGAAAATTACAACAGAAGTGGGTGCCTTTTCTAGTGATAATCCCAGGCCCTGTTCCCCTCTACTTAATACGCATTCTGCCTTTCTTTGCATTGTTTTCTTTTCCATTTTCTTTTCCATTTTTCCATTTGCATTGTTTTCTATTCCACCTGTTAAAAACACCACCTTTCTTTTTTCTCTCCCCAGAACTACCCTATTCAGCCTATCAAACCCTCTGAAAATAGTCCAAAAGGAATTCCCTATTCATAGTACCCCAGAAGCTCCTGTGCAAGTGCTTATCCCATATATTGCAAAGAGACGAGCATCCCTGAGATAGGGACCATATCCTTTTTTCCTTCCCCCTGCTCAGCATGCAGTAAGTCTGCCACTTGTGGGTATGTTGGTGCATGGAGCCAAATCTGCTCGAGAACTGATGCAAGTTTTTCCAGGTCTCCAAAAAGCCACAGAAAGGCAGAACTTTTCATTCTCCTTGTCACTCAAATCAGACGTCCTGCTATGTGATTTTTACCTTAATTTGGCAGTGACATCTCCAGCAAACACTTCCAAGGACTGTTTATTTACAGTGGCATTTTAAAATGTTAAGCATCTGAGGCATTGCTCTCTGAACACAGACACATACATTTCAGACATGCTATCCAGAAGATAATCACTTAATTTTCAAGGTCCAATTATCTCAAAGTTCATTCTTTTGGGAAAAAAAAAAAAAAAAAAATTAAAGGATATCAGTGAGGACAAAACTTTCCTGAAGCTCATCAAAAGCCCTGTAAAAGATGACTCCTTTTCTCACTCACAATGGTAAGGCCTAGAAGAAGCAAAATGCACTGTGCTTTGGACAGCATGCGCTGCTTCTCCAGCAGTTCTACATGTACAAGATATACAGGGGTGGGATTACAAGAAGGTTCTTGGGAAAGGCTCTATAAATAAGAGAGCGGCAGCAGAACGGTGGGAAGGAGGAGGACTTAACAGCACGCTGACTTTTATGGTAATTTCATATAGTGTTCTCAGCAAAAGCAATTTTTTATAAGACTAACTGCCTTTCTGTAAATCCTTTTTACCATTATTAAAAGCAAACAAGGAAACAGCCACGGTGCCCACCACCGCCCCCCACAAACACAACTTCTATAAATCAAAAGAACACCTCTGTTCTTGCAGGGATTTGGCAGCCCTCACAACACACAAAGAGCCAACAAACCAAATTTTTCTGCTTGTTGGTCACAGATCAAGCCTTTGGGGCATATAGATCCTTCCCACTCTGATCCCTCAGTATTTGGGACTCAGAAGTGTGATGGAAATCTTTGCTGGCATGGAGCTCCTCGCTGTATCCTGGTGAAGAGACAGAGAGACTCCCCCATGCTGGAGGATCTCCATGTAAGTATGCTCAGAAGGGTGACTGGGTGGGGGGGGCCGCTCACCTCTCTCCATTTGAGAGTCATCCTCCCCAGCAGATGCTACCAGCGCAATATGCCCAATACACCATCAGACATCCGTTGATGTCTGATGGGGCCAGCTGGAGATAGAAGTTGGCTGGACAGCCACGTGCAGAAGGCGCACAGGAAAAACTTGGGCTGGCTCGGACAAACCGAGGAACTGCTAAACACAGAAAAGACAAAACATATTCTTTAAATTAGCATGTCATGTTAAAGTTTGGTTACTGGCTTAAGGACAATATGCAAGTTGGAAAACCAAATGTTTGGGACAGTAGCGAATACACTTCAATTTACCGTTTTCCCTGGCAGCTATTGTTTATCTTGCAAGAAGTACTTGAAAATTACACATTTCATAATAACTATCTGATTAATTGGAAAATAAATCTCTATGTTTAGCCTGACATAAGCTTGTCTTGTTTGTTTACATGTCTACTTCTCTTTTTAGCAAGTGCAACAAAAACTTCCACAAAAACACTAACTGTACACAGACGTTTCCTTTGGAACTTTCCACCAACCTTGGCTAGGCCAAGTCTTGCTTTATTTATTGCATAACTTTTCTAAGAGGTAAATACATATCATCCAGGAAATAACAGCAGAGTTGTTTTCTCCTGACTTCATCAACATGGATAAAACTCTTGGGGAAGACTTAAACCCTGAAAAAACGATGTCCCAACACAATACACTGCCTAGGGGAAGGTGCATGAGCATGCTATATGGATGTGTTCAACTCCCACAACTTTTAAGCGGCTGCTCTTCCTGAGCTCTAAAAATGCCTGACAGTATGTTTACGTACCCAAATCAATCCTTTCCCATGGAATTTCACCAATTTTATATGCCCTGGGAAATGAAGAGCTGGAACACATTCAATACAAGCAAATACACATAGTAAAACAAGCTGAGGGCTCAAATGGCTGAAATTTCTAGAGATGATACATAACAGAAGGCAATAATAATTTGTTTACTATTCTCTGTGCAAAATAGGATAGCATGCTTTATAATCAGAAATACATATTGAATCTAATGGAAAAGCTGACATAAGGGAAAAAAGCAAAAATGTTGCACAAACTGGAAAAATGTTTTCATTCTTGAAAGGATATCATTTAAGTAACAATTATATGGAAATGCTGTATGAGTTCCAAGGTTTCTCCCCAACACGATATGCTACTATACCTTCCAGCTAATTACTTACTGAATTTCTTTCAGGTAGGTATTAAAAAAAACCAAACAACAACAACAACAACAAAACCCTCATCCTAAACTTCCACTGGTTTCTAAATGTCTAGTGAGAAGTAGCATAACAGCCCACAAAAAAGCATTTATCTGGCAACTATTAAAGGAGCTTTTTACATTTTGCTTGAGGCTTTAAATATTAAACATACACTAGAGACTGCTTTAAAAAATTGATTATTTGCATTGCAGTGGCACAGGATGCCCAGTCACAGGTCAGGATCCCATTCTCCCAAGTATGCAATTAGTTTACAGCTGGGACTGGAAGAGAGCAGGAGAACAGCACTCCATTATTTGTCGTGCAGCCTTGAACATTACAACCTAACAGAGGACGACTCTTGGCCCATCCGCCAAGGTTATAAACTGCCCTTTCTGAAGGAACTATTTCTTCACAGCAAAAGGGACCTTGGTTTAATATTTCATCTGAAGGACAGAACCCTTGTTAGGGACAGGCTCAATCTTATTTCTGTTGAGTAAAGGTTAGCAATGAATTTTCAAGGACTGCATTAAAAATCCTGGAATTTTACAGTACATGACATCCTATCAGAGCATTAGCGTTGACAATGAACACAAATATCAAAGTGGACCCTATAAAACAAGATTCCTCTATGATTTCTAGTCAAAATACTCTAAAGTGTCTATGTTACACTCTTCAATGTTGTACGACTAAAAAGAATTTTTCATTGCTTTGTTTGAACCACATATTTTCACAAACTGAGGAACCATACAGCCCAGCGTTTCCCAAAGCTAAGGTAGCAGCCAACACAAAATAATGTAGTATCTCCACTGACTCACACTTCAAAGGTGAGGTCTTAGAAGTATTTTCTACCTGTTGAAGCACAAGCTAATATCAAAATAATACTCAACTCAAAAAGCGAAGGATCTGAATTCTGTTCCTCTAGCTCTTATAGATCAATCTATAAAAGCTTTAGTATTTCAAAAGGAAGCAGTAATATCTGTCACAATAGCTTTATTCTGTAAACACCTTTAAGAATTTAAGCTTCGTTCATTCAGCTGCAGCCATGAATCTTCTCATTTTTGCATGTCCGAGTTAAGAAATTCTTTTAAATAGGCATTTTGCTTTAAAAATACAAATGCCTTTACAATATTAAGTCTAGTAGAAAGCATTTAGGGACATTCTCAATAACCATTGTTTGATGAGTTAAAGACAAATGCTGTAGGTTTCATACAAATACAATTACAGGGATTTTTTTTTCCCAGAACTTTCAGTCTCTTGCAAAGTAATGCCAATGAATTTGACAAGACATCAGATTATATTTTTCAGCTTTAATGATATAAATTTTATTTTCATTAGTTACTCCAGTCAATCACAAAGTAGAAAGTCAACTTTTCTACTTAGTATTTCTACTTTTCTTCACTGAACACACGGATTGCAGCAGTGGCCCAAACTTGCTAACCATCTTTCAAAGCAAAATTACTGCCTCCAAATACACAAAAGCTAACACAAACCACTGATCTCACAGTAAGATCTACAACCTACATTTCAGGACTTTGCACAGAACTAGGATTTGGTTCAAATGATTCTGTCCCAAAATGACAGGAAAAAGTGGCAATCCAGCACGATGTACCTCGTTCAGGTGACACCTCTCCCAACCCTCCACAGTTCAATTCACAGCTTTCCCTTTCTCCCAGGACCCACCTTCAGTCTTAATCTCCCTACCCATGTAAACTAACAGGTCATTAATCCTAAAAATAAGGGACTATACTCATTAATTTATTCCAGCATTTTCTTCAGTCGATACAGTGGGCTGCATCCGGAACTTTGGAATTTGTACCAGCTCACACAGCAAATGAGAACGCTTCTGTAATCACACAAGTCATTTTCCCTTCACACTAAAAGAGGATGAATCATGAATGAGATTTAAAACTAAGACTGTTCTCCCCATTTTCAAGAAAGTTTAAATAATTCTATAGACCAACCAGAAAAAAAAATAAAATTCCAATGTCTCTTTATTTCTCCAAAGACAATGACAACACCAGAAAAACTACAATTATTGCATTTTCCACTTACAGCTCTACTTTTATTTTTAAAATTTTGAGTTGTTGTTTGTTGGGGTTTTTTTTTAAACTACAACATTACTTCACTGGACAAAGCATTAGTATTTATGCTACCTTGAAGACTCAAAAGGCACAATTTCAGCACATTATTTACTATCAAATGCAACTCCATGTGTATGTTGAAGTGACTGCAGTACCACCCCTGAAACCCTTTAACTGTGCTTGCTGCAAACAATGCTTGTGCAATGGCAGTTCATGTGTTCTCTAGTTTCCAACTCCACTTTCAATGAGAGTGTAAAAAACTACATGATGAAGTCGTCTGAGCTGCAGAGGAAGTTGTAACAGCAATAACAACAAAGAAAGCACAAAATTAAGTCATTCCCTGGATTACAAATTTTCTTGTTTCGCTTTTACACCTCTAGAAAAGTTCAGCATCATTAAGTACAAAACTTTTCAACAAGTCTCAAGGGTTACACATAATCAGCCATAAAACCACTGTAAGAAGCCTCCATGCCTGGAAGTTTTGTTAGCACCTAATATCCTCTGTGCTGATAATTATTTCCAGTTACTTTAAAAGGCCAAGTTAATGATTACACTCGTAGTAACAGGTGTGGATTATATACAGCTGGCAGAAATCCCTTCCTCTGCTAAATTATGCCTCATTGCTATTCACCTGCAGAAACGGGAAGCCGAATGCCCTCAGGAGAAGATTCAGACACAGAGCTAATGATTATTCACATAGGTGTGATACAGCCAGAAAACATACCCTGCCAAACAATACACATCCTTATGAAGATACCACCGTTTCAGGTGGTTTCAGACTAGCATTGCCCAAGCACGCACTTTTTTTTCCACCCACTTTCTAAAAATGCATTTATACCCAACCTTCAAGGGCTTGAAGCAACTGTGCTCACACCAGACTATTTAACACTGTCTGCTCCTGCAGCAGTGGTACAAGTTGTACATTCAGTGACACTGAAGAGTTTCTTTGTGCCAAGATCTTAAACAGGAAAATCTGATCTCACGGTCCCAGGAGCCTGTGATGGTCTCTGCACAGACAGGAGACGTTAAGACAAAGCCTTCACTCCGTCAAAATTATTCTTTCATAGGAAGATAAGCACTGCATCCCAGAAGACGCCACCAGGAAACAACTACATTTCGCTTCTGGCTGAGAATTTCAGGATTCTGTTAGAGGCTGCCTGGTGGCTCATCTCACGTTTCTACCGAAGGAGAAGTGACAAAGGAAGCCAATTTTCATTTAACTACAGAAAACTCAAAAAAGCCTAGCAAAAATATAGTCAGGGTTGAAATAATCTACTGATATTTTATATATTCCATATTGCCTTACCAGACCTTCCCTTTCCTACATCTGCTGTAGGATTATGAAGAAGGAAAGAAGTTTAGTCCACTGCTTTGAGAGTTTTGCAAGGCAGGTTCAAATTATTCAGGCCAGCACTTCATCTGTCACTCTGGGATTAGTTACAGGTGATGAGGAAATCTGTATCAATACATGCATTGTTTTAATTGACTTTTAAATTGTCAAAGAATGAAATGCCGTTGCCAGAAGGACAGATCGCAGAACCTGTCTCATGGCAGCCAGCTGGAAGAGGTAGGAGTTAAGCCAACAGCTACACTATCAGTCAACAAGAAGAAGCCTTGCTCACACACAGTGTAAGCAGGCTGCACAGAGAATGCCAAAAGAAGCAGGATTTAAAAAAAAGAGCAAAAAAGCAAGCCCTTCTTGTCTCTCTTCCCTCCCCAAACTCATGATGTGCACTGAGTCCTGCTTTAATAATACAGTTGCACCATAAATTAATTCCTTTTTCCTATCATCAGGAATAAGGATGCTCAGGAGAGCTTACAAACTGCAGCTCAGGCCCATGTCCCAGCCCTGCTTTTGGATCAGAGCTAGCCCACGCGCTGCTGGCTCACGCTGCAGGCCCAGCAAGTTCGCATGTGCCTGCAGCATGTGGCACAGCACAGCCACGATGCTTCAGAAAAATCAGCACCTGTCTGATGCTAAGAAAATCCTTAAACAACTCGCCTATAACTTTTGTCTACAACAAAATAAATGTATTCCAGAGTGTAACACCTATGTTTAGACACCATCTACTTGCACATCTAGACAGTCACAGAACCAAGGCTGGCCCAACTTTCAGTTGGAGGTCCTTGGTTTATTCTGGGTACCGCCACGGTAATTTTGCAACACATGGTCTTACCAGCACATTTCATACTGTCTCCCAGATGCCACTTTCTTTGGAGCCAACATCACTCAGGCTATTCTCCCTTTGCCAGGTATAATGCCCCATACGAGTTTGTAGGAAGATGTTTGGGCCTCAGTGTCACCTGCATCTTCAAGCAAAGCCTGCTAGATGGGAGCATTCGGTGGCTTCCCCTAAGGGTTCATTTCCCATCCCTTCCTTCATGGGAGTGAATTTGCACAGATGAACTATAACTGAAGGGTTTGCAGTTCATCAGCAATACCTCCCAGTATGCAATACACTAACAGCGGCTTAGAAGCTGGAGAGCCCGTGTACACATTACAAAAAAACAACCATCATAAAGCAAGAACGCTCCCAGTATACTAGGACACCAAATGAAACACCACAAATTCAGCAAAAGCCAGAAGCCCCTGGGCGTGACTCTTCTCATTTTATACAGCAGGCTGGACAACGTTCAAAGGCCTGATGACATGAACTTCTACCCCAGTGTGTGTTGGTGATGGGGATATTCATGAATTATTACTTAAATTGTCTTCTATTAAGAAGGTCCCTTGCAAGGAAGAAATCTCTGGGCAAAAATCTAAGAGAATACAAAGAAAGCCCATCTCTGGAAACCAATTTAGCTTCAAAGACCAAGCCTTAAAACTGGCTTTCTATCTTGACAGGATGCATAACATCAACCCACTTAAAAAATACTGCATGATTTTTGAGTTTTCAGAAGCACAGAAGTTCATACTTCTTGCTTAAAAAAAACCAAACAAACCAGCCAACAAATATGTTTTCCGACTTCGGTGAAGGACCTTTCCAATGCCCAGTTGGGCAACTGTAAAACCATACATCTTCCTCTTACTCTGAAGTTCAAAAACCACACAGTTTAGCTTGATTACTTAGAAAATGGTCTAATTGAAAAAGATTCTGGAGTTCAAACAAAATGCTCTATCTCCCTGTGGTTTGCAAAGGGTGGTTGGGGCGGGGGGGGGGAGGTGTTGCACTTTAATACAATATTTATTAGTTATTTGCCTCCCAGTCTAAGGTTTCAGTTCCAAAAGCTGTTTAACATCAGCATAACATTTTGAAGTGGATGCAAACCAGAAGCGTGCCTCTAGCTCTGAGATTGACAGGTGAAAAACAGTACTCCTCCAACCCCAATGCCCCCTCTGACCCCTGCACACTATCACTTTGACTAAGACCAGCAGTCCAACACTGCACCATGTGTCACTCCAAAACTTCAACATGTTTCTAACCTATGAAGCATCTCTCATACACCATTATTAAGTCACTTGCAGTAACTACGTCACTCTAAGACAGGGGAAAAAAAAAAAAAGACAAAAGGATGCAGAACACATTCAAGAAGAGGACAGGTCAAAACAACACTATGTAACAGGAAAAGGCTTTTCTACATTCTGCAAGCGTACCAGGTAACACACATCATTTACTCAGTGATCAGCATACATCAGTTCAATAGAATGCATAGTTAAAAAAAATATTTCCAGATCATACACTATCTTGTTGATTTATGCTTTAACAACTAGTGGCTATCTGACTGGAATTGAGTCTCCGGAGCAAACATTGCCATTTCTATCATAGTGATATTAGCCAAAGACATTCTCAGTCCTCTTCTAGGAGACCATTCATTTCACAGGTATGTTAACTTCTTGTGAGTTGAGGAAGGGGGGAAGAAAAAAAAAAAAGAGAAAAAATGGAAAAAAAAGAAAAGAGCACATGCACACAGGTCTATGTTTGTAGCACATTTAAAACTCCAGAAAATCCTTTTAGACAATCTCTGGGGAAAAAATAGGCACATCTAAACACAGGAGATATGATTTATCTCAAAAGTAAACAGTACATAACTTTATTAATCCACATTAGAATATGGCCTGTGTCTTCAAGCAAGTCCAGGTTAGAGTACTGCATCTTCACCTCAACTAAGAAGGGATAAGTACAGATGTAGATAGAAATAACATCATAATATTTGTCTTTAACGAAACGTTAACAAGTCTGGATTTAAGCCAGAATTGTTCATTCTGCCTTACATGACAGTAGGCATGTCTATTCCTACTCCCCATGACTATAACTAAAGTCAAACACAGCATTCAAGATTTCCAAAAGCATTCCATTCGGTGCAAGGCAGACTCCTTACACTGGAAGTTGAGTCAGAAGGAGTCTGACTCTGCAAGTTATCCTATTTAATTTTACATAGACCTAGAGAATCAAGTGTGAAAAATAATAATAATTTTTAAAAACCTATCAAAACAAGGGAGTATATCTACTTTTCAAATAGTACAGAGACAAGACCTGCTCTCAAAAAGGAAGAGCTCCCCCGCACCCGTAACATACAGAGCAGGTGGGAGCCTGAGCTATAAGAAGTAGTCCCATCTCCTCTGGTACCCATACAACTTGTTGGAGTACACATCACAGTAATCCCTGGGCCTCCTTGATTAAAGGAGATGTTACTACAATTTCCCTACCACAACCATCGGGGCAACTACCAGTCCTGCTCAGAAAGCCCGTATCCATTACTCAGCCATGTGCAGCCTGGCCCTCGCAATACCACCCCGAGCTGACAGGTCAGACAGTTTTTCTTCCATACTAAATATCAAAGCCACAGCTCCAGCAAGTTGCATCCTTAGGCAGCAATCCGTTCTCAGTGTTAGCAGCATGCATTTGTAGGCCAACTGGCAAGGTCTCCTCTGAGAGCTCTTTCCAACCTCGTGCATCTGATGGCAGGGGGCAATGACAGATGAGAGCAAGCGATCATCTGTCACTGCTCATGAGAGCTGTACTTGCACACAAAATTATCGCTGTTGCAATTATTGCAAACCAGCAGGAGGGGAAAAAGAAAACAAAATGCTGAAGTGAACAGTATCAACTGACTGGTAATAACCCCCTTGACCCCTAAGTGGAGTCCTCTTGATGCTGACAGGTAATTCTATTCAGTCCAGTCTCCATTCTGCTGAAACATCCAGGTTAAATTGTGTTTTATAATTTCCCAGATGTTATTGAGCTTCAAAGCCTGGTACCTTCTCCTGACACACACCCTTTTTACGTAGAAACACATTACTGGTTTATTCAAACTCCATGCATGTGAACAGTGTTTATGAAGAGCTCATTACTTAGCCCGCAAAAAACTCTCCACCTTTGCAGATAAGAAACACAGATGTGAGAGAAAGGGGCTTTCATTCAACAAACCACAAGGCAATTCTCTTCTTGAACGATACAAAGTTTGTATCATTTACTAGACCTGCAGTGGGGACAAAAGTAGCCTTTTCAGTTCGAGTCCTCAACTTGAAACGATGCTATTTTGTTTGGCGTATCACTCTAGAGCTCACAACATGCTTGTTCCCGTGTTCTCAGGCTAATTCTCACACTCTTATTTTATACAACAGGAAAATTGAAGTATGCTCTTTGCTCTGTATGAAAAGGTTCACAGAAGAAAGTCTAGTTGGAGCCACCAGCTGGATGCTCCCATTTCCATCTCTCTCTTTTTCTGTTCGCCTCTCAATCCACTTTGGAGGCGGGACGTGCAACCTGCCAGCCACGACCCCACTCTGCACCGTGCAGTTAAGCTGAATGCCCAACTCGAGCGTAAGAATGCCAGGATGCAAATGCCAACTCCAAAGTGTTGGTCATCTGTGCTTCAGGGGCTAAGCCTGAGGCCACACAAAATTGCAATGGTGATGTGAGCCAAACATGTCTTAAGTCTTATGACACAGGACAGTTTTAGCAAGTTTGGACTCACATTTCAAGTCTTTGAAATCCTCAGATGCCAACAATGTCTGGAAGTCATCTACAGAGCACCCTTTTGTGTTACTACTGATACCAAAGAACTATCCCTTAGGCTCTGAGCTGAGACTGTTGCGGACTAGCACTTTTGACTTATTTCATTAAAATTACCACTTCTGTTTCTCATTGTTCTGATAATGTAATACCATAGCAACAAATGAGAAGATCCAAATTACACGCGTGACTCTGAAAGGAAGTGCATAGTTCCTGTATATACAAACTTTGATCTACTGCAGGATGGTCAACAGCATCTGTTACTCTAATATCCCACATTATCATAGCCATTTAGCTAAACAGATCATAAAAAGATTGTTCCATTAGCCATCTTCCTGGCATAAATCCAGGGAAGTTGCTGAGTGGCCACAACCGAGTACCAGCATAAATTCAAAGGATTCGGATGGGCAGCTGTGGCTACATGTCTGCATTCTTCAGTGGTAGGAGCCTTATGTTGTTATTTCCAGGCTCACATTTTTAGCTACAATACAATACATGCGTTTGAGCACTCTAAAGAAGGTGACAAAGTGACATGGCATATACAATTATGTTCGTAATTGCCAGTCCAACCATATGCAGGTCTCTTTCACATTTTAAACCTGCTCTGAAGGCAATCTGTGAAGAGCTGTTTCAACATAACATGGGTGTATCAGACTTGAACAGTCCATGTGCATTGTACAGCCCATCCAGAAACCAGTAAGAAATAGCAAAACCCACCCTTCTGCAAAGGCAAAATTTCTGCTGAGAAAACAGGACATGCCCATGAAACTCAAGATACGAATCGAGACAGAGCTGTGCATGCAGATCCTATCACGGTTCTGCATGAAGCAGAATTTGAGGCAGGAGGAGCAATGAGAGGAAGGAGGACACACAGTTTTAGCCTGAACCCCAGTAATTCCTAAATGAAATGGCGGGGTGGAGGTGCTTCACTGCGTTATGAAATACTTTATGTTACTTCTCAACCAAGAAAAAAAAAAAGGCATTTTCAAGGAATTAAGAGATCTTGTTTCAACAATCAGCTTTGCAACAGGACTTCTGAAGAGGCTAAGATACTTTCCCCTGCCTTGTAACTACAAAAGGGTAGATAATTCTCCCCTTACATAAAGGCTATAAGGCCAGAACAATTTATGTCAAAACGTAGGAACACTATGGAGATGAGTGCAAATATTTCAGTCTGCAAGTCAGAATGGCTGACTTGACCTCCAGCTTTCTTCAGCTTACCTATATACCTTTCCTGTGTATCCTTCTTTATTTCAGTAAAAATATTGATTGAAAAGTTCAACATATGTGAAAGAGGGATCTAAATCTGGACATGCAACACACTGATATGCAAAAGATACTGGTATGAGTTGCCAGTGACAAGATACATCTGCAGTCAGTACACTGTAAACCTACTTCTGGCACTTTTCAAACTTATTTTCCACATTATAAAATATACTGTATGCAAGTCTAATGAGAGAAGCTTTTCACTCCATCTATCTAGTATGTATGACATCATTACGCTCAAAGAGCACTACCGCAGCATCTCTGACAGGCTCTTCCCAGCAACCTTCGCTGGCAAAAATGTCTATAAGTTTCTGTCTTCTGGTATGTCTGCAAAAGGGTACAATGCAAAACCAGAGATTTATCTGAGATAATTTTAGACTATGACACTTACTGGTAACATTCAACATGAATAAGCCAGCTTACTCTGCATACAAGTAATTTACAACCAACTCAAAACCACACACTGCAGAGAGGATGTACTTTGCACCTACAGAAAAGCACACTGTCTACCGAGTTCCTTTGAATACAATCTTTACAGGGCACTGATAGATACATATTATTTAAAACACAATTGCTAAAGCATTTTTCTTTACTGTCAAGTACCAGTTACTTATTAGCCACCTCACTGAATTACGGACCATTGTATTATTAAAACCAATCATACTGCTTTTAAGGCAATGCTAGCGAAAAGCCATTGTGGATCCGCACCTAAGGACAATTCAACTTCAGGGGAAAAGCCCCAAGCTAGGGAAGTGAAAGGCAAAGTTCCAGCTATCTTCAAATCCCCAAAGTATCATAGCAACCAGGCATTTTCCTGGGGCAGGGGAAGCATAAATGATATTTAATGTTCCAGTCTAGTCCTCTCCTGTGGTATGTGAGTGCTAGGAAGGGCATGACAACTGCAAGACTCAGACTGTCCGTGGACAGCGTTGCTGCTGCTCAACACACATCATGCCACCTTCCCTTCAAGCGTATTTGAGAACTTTTAATTACAGCATGGGTTAGTGACGGAGTAAAGATCCTGGTTATGGAAGACTGGCTGGCAGAAGTGCCTGGCAGATGACTTTAAGATGCACCACTGCAAGATGGACTTCAGTGGCAAGGGGAAAAACAGCTCAGGAAGTCCTAAGTCTTACCTTTATTTAGAAGGATGTTCTTAATGAACAACATAGTCCTAAGCTTACTTTACTATTTAGCTAGCAAATCTGGATTAAAAGCAGAAAAAACACCTCAATTTTATTATATTTCTTTATTTTTAGGGAAATTACAGAACAAGGCCACCTTTTATAAGATACCACATTGCTCTTAAAGTCCCCTTAAATAGAGAATATTTTTTATTTTTCCCAGTCTCAAAGTTGAAAATGCCTAAGATAAATTACCTAAGTTTCTCTAATGGCACTCCCTGCATATTTTTGGCCATATTCCTAACTTTCAGGTACTAGTGTTCCACTTCATAGTACTTTTTATTAAATAAGGCCTTATGTCTAACTGTCCTGAGTAAATCCAGAGCAGTTCGAATAAAAGACAAAAAACTTCCTGCAGAATTTCATTACTGCTTTAACAGGGGCTTCAATGAGCATCACTTAGTACCAGATAGCTGTGCCCTGCTAATCAATATTTTTATTATTACTCTTGTTAAACAGCACTTACTGTGGTTTATCGATCAGAGACAACCAGCTCCCTTGGCAGTAAACCACCTGTCCAAATGATCACAGTCCTCTTAAGCGAGACATATTGTATAGGTAAATACGTTACAATTCACACAGTTTATTCAACATACTGCGATCAGTAAGACAGCATTCACTTAGGTCAGCTGCAAGTTAGCTTTCAATGAACAGTATTTGAAATAGCTGGCAGCCCAGCTGTGCCAGAGCAGCTAACCACCCATGGAGTTCTCCAATTTTGAGGGAGACTCTCTCATCTGTAGCAGCCAGGGATGTACTGCTAGGCAGTTAGCAGCATGCCACCAGTCTGATGGTATCTGCATAGGTTGCAGCCATGGCAGTAGCAAAAGGCTCAGTAAAGCTCTACAGGGACACTGTGACCGGCCTTGAAATTGGGGGTAGGTTCTGGTAATCCCCAGCCCCCAGACAGTACAAGAGCTCTTTGGGATGTGGCACAGGGGTAGAATTTCACTTTTGATGTATAACTGCAGCCTTGAAATAGCAATGTTATATATACCTCCACAGACAAAATTGTTATTGGGCTAATTGGACAGCTGAGTATTTAACATGCCCTGGAGATTCAGGATTTAAATACGTTCTTCAACCACTAACAGTTCTCCTGTACAATAGTACATCTTGTTCCTCTCACACAGTGCAGAGCACATCTTGGATAAGGGCACTCTTAAAAGCAGACTCAATCTCCACACCAAAAATTCAGATACTGGAAATTACTTTTCTTGGGATATGAATGAAGACAGAAACCTAAATCCTCTACATCACAGCCCCTACTCCTTCCCCCCAGAGCAAGTGCATGAGGAACGACGGGACATCAGTAGAGCTACAACGTCACAAACTAGCTATCAGAGATGAGAACATACACCTAAGATTGTTTTTTGTTAATAAAGTGAAGGATGGGAAATGACATCAAGAAGTTATAATACACTGGAAAACATGCCTATGTGGAAAGATTAATTAGAAGAAGTAATGAAGATGAATACTCATTTCCTGCCTGGTGAAAAGCCCTCTGAAAAGGCAAAAAAGGAGGTTTGCCTACACACGTGTGTACATGTACACAAAACACAGCCCGGGGAGGGCACTGCTTCTTCAGACAGAGTTTCCCCTCTTCTGGGAGCTTGATGTCCTCCAGAGCTAGTTCAGAATTTTCGTAGCAAAACCACTGCCTGTGGAGGACATGGAGCAGCACAAAACATGTGGAAAGCAGAAAGCCATACTGCAGACAAGAGAATATACACACCACTGGCAAAGGCTGCCTGCAGATTTTACCTAATCCAGCAGAGTATTTGGAGAAGACTGGAGATGTACACAGCATCTGTATAGTTAGAAACGCTCAAAAATAACAGCCACACAGACACATAGAGTGAACCTAAAAGTCCTATGATTTGTAGCATGAGGTTGTTTGTGTGTCTTCCCAGTACTGGGATATATAATAAAAGTTGTCATTAAAGCGAAGATGGGCCTAGAAGATTCTCTAGGAAAGGATCCTATAGAGTGTCTGCTGCCCTTACAAACTAACCCCAAACCAAAGAGGAAGGCAGTGTTGTCCAGTGGAGTACATTGTTATCACTGTATATACAGGCCAAGGGCTTTCTCATTTCTGCTCTGTGTAATGCCAGTTGCAAGTGTGCAGAGCTGCCGTAAAATACCAAGACTGTAGGAGTAAGCAAAAGGCAGGAAAGGGAAGCTGGGTCAAGCCCACATTTTTAATGGTAAAAAGCCTTAAAGCAAGTAAGGCAAGTACTAGTGCAAAACTGGTATTTATTGCCAGTCACTTGTATTTCAAGAACCTTTTTCAAACTCCTTAAAATAAAAAAAAAAGGAACCAAACCTTCCAAACATCACACTGATTACTAGTAGAGTGCATACACTCACCCAGGAAGATCACATGTATGGAAACAGAATATATATTATTTAAAGATCACTGTTTTCAATGCACTATCTCTTAAAGAGTTTTTTAAAGATACGCATAAAAAAAACCAAAACAACTGAAAGCATAGTGGGGAGGCAAAACAGCTAGGTTATGATGCATTAGAGAGAAGTAGCTGAACTGGCAGAGCTTCAGCAGAGAAGGCAATCTGACAGGTGTGCCAAGAGATCAGTTATCCTCCCAATGATCAGGAAAACTGATGTCCTAGAAGCATTTTTGAATTGTGTCAGTCAGCAAAGCCAATGCTGCATATTCAACCAAATCTATGTACAAGCTGCAGGCATGAACATGAGACACTCTTCTAATTAAGGAGGAGAAAACAGACTGAAGGCTAGCTTATTACACACCATTGTCTCCATTTACCACAAGCTTTTCTCAGCTAGAAGACGTTAACATCTTCAACACCAAAGCACAGGTACTGCAGCAGGCTGGAACCACGCCGTACCAGCTGCTGATCAGGCAGTAACAGGCTGTCCCTGCTGCAGCCCTACTCACGGAGCGCTTCTCGAATAGACAAAGTCATAGTAGTACGTGAGGTAGAGCAGCCCATTGCTGAGCTATGGCACATCATGACCAAGAAGAGGCAAGTACCCAGGTCTCCCAACTCCCAGCTGTTTCCTAAAAGTGTACTATGACCTGATGAGATGTAAATGGTAAGAAAATTCTTATTTAAGTCCCATAGCATTTGAAAGCTTGACAGTCATCCACTGAAGAAGTCACTTTAGTGTATGCTAGTCAACTTGGCCACAAGTTTTCTTCACTGTGTCCTGGTTTTAGCCAGGATAGAGCTGGTTTTCTTCACAGAAGCCAGTGCGAGACTGTGTTTTGGATTTGGGATGAGAAACTGTTGATAATGTGCTGATGTTTTGGGTTGAGCTTTGGGTTTTCAGTATTTAAGCTGAAAATTGTAACAACAAAACAGTTTCCAGCAGCCAGATCATAAAGGTCTCTTGCACAAAAACTCAAGTTTCCAACTTTTTTGTAACATTTAACTTTTACATCTATCTACAGCCAAAGCTTACTGAGTTTCAGCACGTCTAAACAAAAGACAACCTACAATCTCATCTTTATAGGCAAGTCACAACCCACTTTCAATTAGACAGCAAAGATAACATTCTTGCGTACCAGAAGATATGTTAGGACTGTTCTCAGTACCCGAGAACTCAACAGGACCTAAATTTGGCTGACTCCAGAGTCCTCCTCCCTTTTTGAAGTTCTTTGGCTTCCTCATTTCAGAAACTGGACCTATGTTGTACATTAAACTCAAACCTCGTTTTCCGTTCCTGCCTCCCTCTCAACAATAAGGGAGCTATTTAGCAGTGGGAAATGCTTATTAGAGATCTTCTGTGTTTGATGTAGTACCATTTCCCTAATGGGCCTTGAACAATTTCCATGTTTTGAAAGCAGAGAGATTTCCTTTTAAAAATGAAATCAGCAGTCTGATGGGAAGTTTACCTCCATTAAATATTTCCTCCCATTTTCACTATCTGTGGCAATCCACTACCACTTTCCCCATCATCTTTTATTCCGCTCACATGCCAATTTTTAAGTGGTTGTCACAAAACATGAGCTGCAACTTTCAGGTGACCATGAACTGTTGCTAGGCTGATTCCCCTACTGCGTTAACTGTTGAGCTAGAAATTTCACTCACTTCAAAATACAACCTCTGTAGCATAAGCCAGCAACGAGGCAGTGTTCCTCACTGAAAACGGTACTGGCACAGAGTTTCCAGCATGGACCCATCCATATGGGTGTTAGTTCATGTACTCTTTTTTATTTCTGAACTCCTAGGTACTGCCTTTAGAATACAGGTGAGGAGTTATTTCTATCTTAAAGAGAAAGCAAATGCATGCAGGTGAACTTCCCAGGATTACTGCTCAAGCTGCTATCAGAGGTAGAAGCTCAACCTTTGAATACTTTTTACCCTCAGCTCCTCCAAGCCAGCGTCAGGACCCCCAGGCTGATAACTGATAACTCCTGTTACAAATTAGTTAGCTTCTCTACTTCTGACAAGTTGACTTTTATGCTGCATATTGCATAACTGCAGCTTCACTGGAGGAGGAATTCACCTTTAGGATACAAATAAACAAAAACACACCACTACATAAAGACCTAAACATATAAGTCTTGTTCGGTGCCTGGTAGAATGCCAGTGTGGTACATGGGTCTACATCATTCTGACTCCTGTGTTTTGCAGCTAAAGCAAAGGCAAATCCATTCATATGACAAACTGTGTGATAGAGGCCCACATATCCAATATTCATTATCAAACAGAATTAACAAACAGAGATGTTGATATGCTAGAGATGCTAAAAGAATGAGGAAGAGCAGAGAGTTTTCCATTGTACATATTAAAATAATCCCTTATGTGGAGAGACATGCACCATCTTTCCTTATTTAATTAATGATATTTACAATCTCAGTTCTTCAAAAGTTCTACTCATTTAGCTTTTTTTTTTTTTTTGTCTTCCACATACCAGAAAGAGAAGTGTGAATACATGTTTAATGATGCACTTCTTGGATGTCTTCAACAGCGAGATGCATCACTGAGTAACCTTGCTCTTGAATAAATTAAACCAAACAGTTGAGGTTTGGAGCAGGTATTTTTAAACCTAGTACTATTAAATATCACATTCTTCTCATTAAATTATTAGGTATATTTTAAATATTGATATATTCACTTCTGTCTTCACTGTGTGCTTGTCAAATGTACTGTAAAACCTACACAGATGTAATGAAAAGATCTTTGACCCATAGGGCAGTACAAATATTGACCCAACTGTTTTAAAGCCCCAATTCAAAACAGACAGACAAGATCTCCCAAGTAACATGGCCAAAATTCTCAGCAGCTGGAAAAAGGCCACATCATCTTTCATTTGGATGAGGGCAATGGCATTGCCACAGAGTTTACAGACATGCTGAAGCCAAGCCTAATGCTACAGAATCCTACCTACAGCCCTCGGGCTCCACTTCACGCATTCACTCTGCAGCTTGTGATGGGTTTGCAGCCCCAAAGAAACTCATGATCACCTCAGGACAGAAGAGGGGAACGGACCTTCCAGTTCAGAAAAATCCTCTCCTCTTTGTGATAAAACAGCCACTTCATGCAGTCTCATGCAATGAGAAAGCTCCAAGCTCAAGGTACCATATTATTGCTACAGGCCCTTGTAGCAAGCTCATATTCTGTGTCTGAGCTACAGCATATCAATACCAGTTCTGTCAGTGATGTTCACACATAAAAACAGGCCTATCGTGTAAGAGGAGAAACTACACTGCTCCTTCCCTTGAAAACTGCAAAACCGTCATTACTAAAAAGCTGTACAGATCGAGTCTCTCTGCCTTTACATACCCTAAGCCTGTCAATCTGAGCAAGTCAGAGCTGGGGGAAATAGTTCTCTGTAGGTACTTCTGTACCACTGTGGTCTCATCTCTCCACCTTCTCTCAAATACTCTTAAAAGCTTGAGGTATGAATTGTGCAAGCTAGCATCTGAAGCAAGGACTCCTTCTTGCTAAACCATTCAGTTGGTCTGTGCTACAGCTCTAATTACAACCAGCAAAGGAGAGAAGCTTCAGCCACACAATCCCCTCCTATGGAGTAAATATCAGTAATGGATTTTTATGTATAGTATTGGATATTATAACGGATATTATGGATATGTATGATATAATGGATATTATGTATAGTATTACTATGGAGTAATATCAGTATGCAGCAGTTTCTCAACACAAACTTCCTTTGGACAAAATGGGATCATCACCTGTTTACTGCACATTTCTGCAGAAGGCATTAGAAATCACTGCTGCCTCTCTGGGACTGGACATTTATGTTTTAGTTTCACAACACAGACATGTGTGAACGTTGGCTGATCTCTTTTCATGGTGCTGTGGATGAGACTGGGTCTGCATCCTCTGTGTTTTCAGCATGCTGCCAGGTCAGTGTAGTTACCTAGCTTTAAAAATAGAGATGAATAAATCAGCACGTGCTAGTGAGATGAAGAGGACAGCATATTATACTATCCTCAGTCTTTTAAAAACCTAAATGGCTCCACCATAAAAGCAATTAGTTGCTTTCCTCCTTTTACTCCTTTTCTTAGGCAGCGTCAGAACTGCACTGAGTCAATGGCTAAGTGTCTTCTCCTAAAGTCCGCTTGATTGTGTAATATAACTTCCAGCTAAAGGATGCAAGAACAATAATGCACAAACTGTCTGACAATACATATTTCTTCTCCTAGTCTGCCTATGCACTCATTGATACATTTATTCATAGACAGAAATCACAGTCTTTCTCTGACTTTGCTTTGCTAGCTAGGCTAAACACACCAAACACTTCCAGACCCTTCTCCTCTCCTGAAAAATGCTTTTTATTATCACTCCTTTTTATTGTAGTAGACTTTCTCTTCACCTGGTTGATTTTTGATTTATCTTTCTTCAATGCTCATGACCAGAATAAGAACAAATGGAAGAAATGGCATTCCATTCTTTAAAAAAGTAGCAAGGAATTGAACTATGCTTTAGTCAGGTCATAAAAATAAGACAATGCAATGAATATGGTCTGGTTTTGCTATAGTTAAGAAACATTACAGAAACAATGAGATATGTAACAGACGCTAGCTTGTCACATTAATTAATTTTTCATTTTTAAAACCCATGTTGAGACTCATTCAAGTAATATGATATCAGCCAGCACTCTGCATACAGATGAAGCAAATATTCCAGAACCTTCAGCAACGAAAGAATTTTATACTGAAAAATACAATTAAAATCAGAAAGCTGGCCTACCATCTGTTTCCAACAAAAGGTATTAGATTTCCTTGTTATCAGAAAATAGCAAAATGCCATGTATGACTTTATTTTGTAAGATTATCCTTACTGATGACAGTAAAATATATTTAAATATGCAAATACACAGTAACCATGTTGAACTGCAAGATACCACATTATTATTACCAAATGGTAAGATCAGAGCTTAAATGAAGTTGCATAACAGACCTTCGTTGCACCTACGACCATACTAGGATGGGCAGCGGGGGTGAACCGAGCACATAAAAATCAGAGAGAAACGGCACGTGGTCAGAAGAACCTGTATGCATTTTCATCGCAGGATACTGTTTACTCTGCTGATAAAGTCATTCAGAGAAGTCTGATCAACCACTTTTTAATACAGCTCTTGTTAATGTCCAGAAGTAGTTGTGCTGGACCTGGGTACCTGGCAGGATACATTGGAGCTAGCCCAAACATAACTAAATGGTCAAATCGCACCCAGTCATGAAGAAACATGCAAGGCACATGGATACTTATTTTGCACCGAGGGAGTGCTGAGCAATTCATTTACTGTTTGCCTTGCCTGCAAGTTGTCAGATGGCTGCAAAGCAGGCTTCTGGGGACTCTTTCC
>NW_010547111.1:64210-66654 GCF_000687285.1 Phaethon lepturus
CAAGTTCTGTTCCTGCTCTTAGAAGCGAGTGATGAGAAGATGGCTCTGCTAAGCCTGGCTGCCACTGATATCTCATACCATAAGAATGGCCGTCTTACAGTCCTTTGCATGTGGTGCAGTGTAAGGGGCATGGATCTTCACTGGGCTGAAACTACAGACCCAGGATGATTTATTAGGAGCATACGGCACCTGCAAGCAAGCTACGTAACTTATTTATCAAAAGGCTACAAGGGGCAGCAAGTTAAGAGCCTACACTGGTCACATATATAAAACTTCTCGGTAAGAATGACTTTATTGGCAGCCTTTTTGACCCATCATCTCTTTGACTCCAGCATTATCCAGACTCACTGATTGGGCTGCAAACCCTTCAAGGATTGCCGATTCATGGGGAACCACAAGATGAGGTCAGTGACACTGACGGAGGGCTCCACTGAACATGCGTTTTTACCAGCAACTTTGAGCTTTGACTGCAGGGAAAACAATCTAAAAGATTGTCCAGACATGCTGCTAGACAGCAGACACTACATATTATTTTCCTTTCTCTGCAACAGAGAGGAAACAGAAAAGGAAGGGAACAAGAAAACAATGCAAAACGCAGCTCAATCAGCCAACAAGTTTGAGAAAGCTGTAGAGCTACGACTGCCAGTTCCCTAAGCTAAATAAAAATTTAGCACAGGGTGGGTGGGGTTTTTGTTTTGGTCCCCCTCTCCAGTGACTCATATAATTTTTGTATAACTTTACTGATAAGGCAACGACAACCAAAGGAGCCAGATTCCTAATTTAAAAGCCATATCATTTTCGGGGCAGTAATTTACTGCTTTGCACAGTGTCTGGCAAACAGGACAATCAAATGGCTAGAAAGATGACAGCTACTCATGCCTCATCTCCACACCTGTTTGTAGTCAGCTCCCAGGAAAATGTGTCTGACCAAGGATGCTGGCAGGCAGGCTCCTCTCACCTCGTCACTTTGTTTAGCAAGGCCCATCCTTCCATATGCAGAAAATAACAGGCCCTGGTTATGACAAATGCTATTGCTTAAAAAATAATAACTAGAGGCAAAAAAAGAGAAAGCAATTACACAGACATCGTATTGTCCTCATATTATTTCTTCACGTAGTTCCACTGTCATCACAGGATCACTTTACACAAAGAGAAGGAAATGAAGAGAATTTCCTATATAACCTCCTTTTTTAATATATTCGTAATTTCACAATAAACATGAACCGAACCATTCTCTGCAAAATCAGAAAGTGGCATTTCCTTCCTGGTCCTTACACTATCAGCACCCCAATAGAAATATATTTACTTTCTTTAAATAGACTCTGCTAGGATGGGTTTTAGAAACAAGCTTCACCTACTTGTCATGAATTATTAACCAGAAAAAATCCCTCTTGTTGCCCTTTACAGAGGCTTGATTTGCAAGTTAAAAATCAAACTGACACTTAACGTCTCTTGTACAAATACCCAACCTTTTAAAAAATGCTCTGAGCATTATAAATACATTTTTTCATTAATATGAGAACAACAATTCTATAAATAGCTATTCTTCACAAAATTGCTTCAAGACATTGTTTTTACAAACAACAGCAGGAAGCTGAAGGAGGTCTTAGTGCCAAACATACTAAAAGTGAAATAAACCCTCCAATCAACTCTGGGTTTCCATTTATTATTACAAAGCATGCCGTTATTTTTCAGCTTATACAATTGGTTTATGCAAGGCAAGGAACAAAACAGAAGACTGCGCTGTGTTCTGGCATAGCTACTGGATTGGTGTAAATCAGTCGTAGCTTTCAATTTCTGAGGGTATTTGCTTTGTTTCTTTGGGCAGTAATTGAACAACTCTGGACTGTCAACAGATGAACCCGCTATTTACCCACCACAACCTTGTACAAGCACAAAGACAAGATTTTTATTATAACTCCATGATATGATTTCCAAATACACTGACTCCAAACTGTGCTCCATCTTCTCTAAAAAGCAAATATCGGAAGATAAATATGATCTAATGTAATAGCAAATTGCCTGTTCAGTCTGCACATTTAATGGTTGCTACGTCCTCAAGCAATTTTTGCACTGGTATCTAAACATAAAATCAACAGAAACACCTGAAAAACAGCTACACAACTGGTAAACCAGCTTTCCATAGCCAGAATGCTACAAATACGTATTTAGTCACTTTGGCATATGCTCCAATACAAGGCCAAAGCTCAAGCACTACCAAGTTCTAACATCTTTTTCAACAGGGAACCGGTACAAGCACTTACTTCACAAGTACTTGAAAATTCATCTGTAAAAAAAAAAAAAAATAAAAAAAAAGGAGGAACTCAGTTCCTAGATTTGATACAGTACTTTGCTATAATAACTGCAACAGTAATTTTCTATTATAAGTCTGATACGGTACATGAAACAGACTGCACACAATTGCTGAGTGTACTGACACTCTT
>NW_010547111.1:66685-79201 GCF_000687285.1 Phaethon lepturus
GCAGCTCCACAGTCTCCAACAACTGGAACCATGACAGTGTTGATTTCAAAGGGGTGACACGGATGTGAAACTGGAGTAACACAGTGATGAATCAGGCCATGAGCTTTCCCAACAGCTCCCCAGCCATAACAGTGATCTAAGCATACCGGAATTTTTTTAAAAGAAAGTAAGTGTCCAGTGAGGATTAGTAAGAACTAAATGACATGGTCCACCAGGCATGGCCAGGGAGCACGCAGCAGTTCAGGAGGAAAAATTCAAGGCGAGCTCTGGCCTCTGGGAATTCTGGGTCTGCCACGCACCACAGCCAAAATCCTCACTGTATGGAAGGCAAGACAAAGAAACCACAAGCCAACTATGAACCACAACAGCATCACAAATGGATCCTTGCCTGTAAACCAGGACAATTATACACCTCACTGGGCATCAGATCATTAACGTGGTGGGAAACTACCAAGTGTTCCATCCATCTCTCCACATTTTGTGGACCAGGGATGAGCCACAGGCTTGTCGTATTCGCTCCCCAGAAGAGCAGAGGAATGTATGCTGATGTAATGCTTATCTGCTGTGCCAGGACTGGCATGCAAAGCCTCCCAATTCGTGCCCCTCACACCACAGAAAATGGAAAGAACCATTCTGGAGCAGGAAGCTTTTCTCTTACCTTGTTTTGATCTGTCCAGTAAAAGAAGAATCCCTGTGGATCTGTTCTGAGAATAATTGGAGTCACAACACTGGAGTCCTGGAAAAAAAAAGACAGACAAACAAAAAATCCATGTGAGCACACAGAACACATAATTATGCACTAGCTGCTTTTCTACCCATATTAATGAATTGCAACATCTAGAAATTACCCTGAAGGTATCACTAGGAAGATGTCACTAAAAGAATTTAGTATCACCTGCCTAATCTCTATTTTTCTGATGTAACATATTGCTATTGCTGAGAAGACAGCGCTAAATAACTCCAGACTTGTGAACACATGGAGTTACTTCAGAAAAGCTGGAAGTAGATGAGGTTAAACAGACATAACACACTAACTGTCAAACTAGAGCAAACATAATAAAGTACTATAGTCATCAGAGGTCCACTGCCCACCTTGACTGAAGTTAACCTTCAAGTATAGACAAGAGCTAAATGCCTATAAGCTTTACTTTAACATACAAAGACTTCTGTCAGTTACTTTCCATTAGTATTTTCCTATTTTTTTCTCCAGCCAAACTATGAAGATTTTAGTAATGGTAATATATATATATTCCACCCCACCTCCAAATCAGTTCAAAACCTGTCTACTCTGGTAACAGCCATAGCTCAGGTCATTTAAAACCAAGCATATTTGTAAGTACTATAAGTAAGGCAGGCTGGTTACCTACATATTGACATCTTCTGACTGACAGCAGGTACCTGACTTGGGAGATACAATCTCTAATGGAAACCTTTTCCACAGGTGGGCATTCATTACATCTCTCACCTATCGGGATTTCAAGGTGCCTAACAATAATTGACATCAGTGCAGCCTGGTCCTAATAGGATTTCTCCTCTTTCCTCTACTATTTTTCATTACATCTGTAAAAATGCTGTTCTCTTGAGACCTTTACCTGTTTACCAAACTTGATTTGAAAGTTATGGAGGGAGCACAGAAAGGAGGAGGAAGACACGCAGACAGAAAAATTGCCTAAGCCTTATCTCCACAGGAACCCAGGCTAAACACACAATTCCTCCTCAAAAAGGATGTATATTTCTGTTGAATGGTTACAGGTATTTTGCAGCTTTAGCATTCACCTATTTCCAAAGCAGGAATATGTGAGGTCAGCCTAGCTTCCTTTAAGGAAAAAATGGGCTCTAACAGGTTCAAATTTAAATCAAACATATTGGGGGGCAGGGGGAAGTGCAAATAAAGTTGATGGAAGTGACATTATCATAAATAAATAAAAACTAACCTATGCAAGTGCCATTCCCAATGCAAGAAGGTAACACTTATCTATATTACGCCACCAGTATGGTCCTTTGTGACGGAATACCGAACTCGCAGCAACGGGCATTTGTAAAACAGGGAAGTTGAATCATTCTCATTTTACAGCTAGAAAAAAACCAAGACCCAAAGAAGCTAAGTGACAGGCCCAGCACCAGTTAGAAGCCTGCGGGGGAACAAGTAGAAGAATAAAATGGAGTCAAGCATGAAGCATATTTTTATCTCAGCACAAGAGAAATACAAGTAGAAGAGCAAGTTCTACACTAAGAAGAAACAAAAGATCAAACCCGTAAAAGACTGTAAAAATTCTCTTTATACTGAGAAGATCTGGGCTGTGGATTAACTCTGCCACAGGTACACTGACACCCAAACATGAGCTTTCCAAGGCTGGGAACAAGTGCGGCTGCACCAATGCCAGGCCATGCTATGGGAATGTCCCAGCTGGGATCAGAGCTCATTCACAAAGCACCACTCCCCCTTCTTTTCCTCATTACAAGAAAATGGTGTTGTATGCACTTGCCGTAAGAGGACAGTCATACAGAATGTGTACCATCTATTTTTTCCCCCCTGTTCCTCGATAGTTGCTAGCATCTTGTACACCTAAGAGTTGGGTACGGTTTGAGTGCAACAGACAAATTTATTTTTAAAATATGCCAGGCCCTGAAGAGATGTTGACTGGCTGTCTATATCTGCAAGCTCCTACAAAAGTATTCTTAAACCTCTGCCATTCAAAAAGAGGGAAAAAAAAAAAAAAACCTGCTGTGGAGATATAACTCTCCTTTTTTAGCTTATTTCATTATGTCCCATGCAACCTGTTAGTACACATACAAAATAAGGAAAGAAAAAAACTAAACCTTCTTCTGCCTTAGTATGATATAGACACAAATTCCAGGGGGGGCAGAGGGGGGAGAGAAGGAGACGATGGGAAAGAGACAGGCATGAAGCGATTATGTCTAGGATTAATCAATTTTGCTGGTTAATCATTTCAAATCAGTTGGTTCAACCCAAAAGCTGTTTGGATTTGCCTGTGCTGATGACATACAGCTATCAAAGTAATACTTTTGTAGATGTGGGTTGTAAAATGTTGACTATAATCAGACTCAAAAAAGTGGAGGATGAGGGGAAAGAGCCTTTGATATCTGTCAGGTGACATAAAGGAAACCTCATCATGACAGGGATAATGATGAGTTTTAATTTAAGATCCTCTGTGCTCCAGGAAGTTGTTTGTTTGTTTAACTCAAAAAAGGCAGTTGATGCATTACACCTCTTTTCTAAATTAACTATACTACTCTGACATTAAGCATAGTACAATTAACATGCTGATGAACACAAGAACCCCACGCTGTCACGCTGTATACAAACATAGGATCTGAGAATAACTTTGTACATATAACCGTGTGACATGTGTCTAAGGAACTCTTCCACACAGTCAGCAGCAGCCCTTAAAGTCACATGCATAATGTTTTATATATTCTACAAGCTAACTATAACTCTTATAAGCCCCTGCCACCAAAAGCCACACTCTTATTTCTGGATATAGAGGAATGGAAATAAACGTCTCTAGTCTGCTCTGCAAGTCATCTCCCCACTCCACATTAACGCCGAGTCCTTTGTCACGTGGAACAGGTCTGTTGCTTTTATACTGCCCTGCAGTCAGGGCTTGCAACAGCAGGCAACAATCAAAAAGATACATGAAAAATCCTTTATACAGTATACATTCAAGAAGAGTGGTTCAAGGCTCTAGAAACTTGTTTCAAATTACAATTGCCTGGTACATTTATTTACAAGAACTATTGTGCTATACAGGAGTAACTGTGGTTTAGACACACCTGCAGTCATTCATGAGAGTATCCTGAAGCCCATTAATTCAATTTCCTTACACAAAGTGCTGATCTTTCTCATAACTCCCCTGAACACATTTACCAACCTCTGAAGAAGGGGGTAACTAACATACAGGATACAACTGATAAAGGGGGGGAAAAAGAAACCCAAACCAAAACTTGAAGGACAAACAAATAGGGAGCAGACCTTAACTTCTTCCCTAACCCACTCAGATCCAGATCATGAGAATACGGGGAGGGGGGGGAGGGCGCGGAGCAGGCAGGGAATGTCAGTGGTGTACACCTTTAAAGCTGACAGGCTTAGAAGTTAACACCTATGGAAATGTCTAGTAGGGGCACAGCTCTTCCGGTCCGATCCTCTGAATGTCAATAAAGACCTTTGGGTAGGAGCCCCAGATTCTTGGGACACTTCCAAGTATGTAAGAAAAGAAGCAGGAAGAGGTGACCAAGGCAAAAATCAGCTGTGACCAGAAAGGGGAGAGGAAGAAGAGAAATGCAGTGTCCCCCAGTCAACAATGCAAATGATTGTGGGTTATCAGGCTTTTTCAATGCCACCCATGGGTGCTTGTGCCAAGCAGTGGCTTGGTTTCCAACAGGTTGCTGTTGCAAATTCCTTGAATAAAAAGACTTAGAGTGTCCTGAATCTGGCAGTCCCAGTGTGCTGCATATCACGCCAGCCTAAACTTAAGTGAATAATTTTTCTAAAGGACTTTTAATTTCACCTTTAAAATCCCCCCACCTTTTTATTTGTTGACCTAGGGCCAATTCTCTACTTTCCTCCAATTTCACAACCTCAAATGAGTAATGCGGTTGTTCTATACTTATTCCATTAAGTTGCCTCCTAATTGGCTGTACAACCTCAGATCCTGCATTAGCAATATTCTTTATTTTGTACTTTTAAACAAAGAGGCTTCAAATTTATGCCCACAAAGTGCCACAGAGAACTCTGAGATCCTTACCAACCAGTCACAGCAGAACACGGGCATTCAAGATCAATTGACAAATCCATATTTAAGTGCCTGCCAGGTGACCATTTCAAGGTCTGATTTTACATGGGGGTCCCCTAGCCTACATCTAACAGCAGCGAGCAAAAAGTGCCACCTCCATTTTAATATTCCTGACCAATAAAGACTATCGGACAAAGCCAAGCATTGAAGAGAGTGGAATCCTTGGGTTAGGTCCTTTCTGACTGTACACCCATGCTTTCTAATCCTCAGAGTACCCCCACAACCAGGCTGTGCAGCCAGCCATGAGCGATGAAGCCTTCTGCCCTACTCCTCAACCATCACTGATAAGATCTGAAGAGACACGAGGCGAGAAAGAACAGCTACATAAAGGTGCATTGCTCTGCCACCTGCATCCCAGGCTTTGTGCCTTGCTCCCAGAACTCTGTGTACTTTATTCAGTATGTATTAAGGCAAGGGTGTAACACTATTGCTGCTGTGTTTTGTGCCAAGCACAGTTCAGTGTTAAAATGATCAGAGAACGTCACAGGCTGGGACTAGTGTGCCTGCGATGCAAGTATGGGGTCAGTCCTGCCATAGATGAAAAGTTCCTAATGGATCTTAGAAGTACCTACAACAGGGGAATGAAAACCTACATGTATCTTGTCATCTGGCAAGAGCATGAGTCAGATGAGTATGTGTTTTAATAAATCATATACAGATAATGACGATGTTTCTTAGAAACAGTCACAGTCAAAATTCACATCAACAGATTTTAAAAAGAGCAGACCAGCTTTATCTTTATCTTTCTTTATCTTTTATCTTCAGCTCTTACAACAGATGAGGCTCACAGCACTGCCTTACTAAGCCAGACCACTGTCTCCTAGTTTTGCCTTGGATTTTTAGAGAGACATCAAACATCCCCAAATATAACCTGAAAACTTTTACACACATCATTATTTCATTTGCTTGAACCTTCTCCTGGAAAATTTCTGCCAAGCTGCTTCCAACCACAAAGCTAGGAAATATAGATTGTTTCTGGTGAGGCAAAACATTCTGCAACTTTTCTTTTGCTTTGTCGAAATAGCTTGCACTCTGGTTGAGCAAGGGTGTAAGGCTCTGGGAAAGGTGTGGGGTGAGTCCCTGCAAAGGGTTTTCTTGCCATCCTACAAGCAAGGGGGATTACAGGCTTGGGGAGTGGAGAAGGAGCAAAGGAGAAGGGATAGCAAAACCACAGTTTACACATGGTCAGCAGATACATTAGCTGTTAAATTCCATAATACTCTAGGTGTACTCAGACTGGAAATAAGCAGGATTACCCAAACAATTAGCACTATGAATTTCTTTAGGCTGACAGCTGAACTCTGAGAGGGAGAAAGTACCAGTCCTCCAGTTTTGCAATGAACCCCTACGGAAGGGTAAAGATGCCCTTTTTTACTGAGGGCAGAAGAACCAAATCTGCCATGTAAAGGAACAGATTGCAAGAAGAAAATGTTGGAGAAGGTGAAATGAGTGCTGGAGGTTGGTAGCAGGACCAAAAAAAAAAAAAAAGAAAAAAATCAAAACTTGAATCGAGCTTACAGGACCTGTAAAATAAAATCCACTTGTTCAATAGCAACATGTAGGAAAATATTCTTCACTATTAGAGTGGTTAAACCCTGGAGAAATTTTGGTGATGGCATCACAAGGCAGAAGTCATCATTCTGCTAATTAAAGAAGTTTCCTGCAATTTTAAAAGAGCTACCTTGAGAAGAATTTGTTTCTCAGAAGCAGTCTACTCTGTCTCGTTTTTCAGGACGTCCACACTCTTGGGCTAATTATAGCCTTACCGCATGTAGTCTTCCTTTGTCTGCATGAGTCCTTATTTGTTGTAGATGTTGCAAAGTATGCAGTCAAGAAAGAAGGAATAAAGGGAGAACTTCATAGCAGAAGTAGCCAAATGCCAACTGTGAAGATTTTATCTCTGCCAGAGGGTTCTTATGTGATGCTGAACAAATCATTTAAATCAGTCTGTTCCTGGGTACAAATGCTGTATTCTGATTTTGAGGGAATACTGGAATTGTATTTCCACATTTCATTTTCAGAGATGCTAAGCCCAAATTCATCTGAAGTCACTGGGGAGGCATTCTGAACATCTGACTGTATGGTGCTATGCAGTCTGAAAATTAGGTCCAAGGTATCTAATCACAGATTAAAAATTAGTAGTTTTTTCTGTTGGTCTCTTTTTTTGGACCTACAACAGTACAATTGGGAACAAATTTTGTCACCTAATGGGTCTTGTGAAAATAAATTAAAAAGTACTTATGAAGCATTTACTTTATAATAGAGAAAAGACTCCATAATGATTAGTTAACTCTCTATTTCACTACAGCTTATGCTTAAAAAAAAAAAAGGTCTTGAGCATTCAAACATTAAAGTCAAGAAAGCATGCAGTGTGCAACTTAAATTCACTGTTAGGTTCCCTTTCACAAAGAATTCCTCATTTCCTTAAGAGTTGTTTTCAGTCTCTCTAATACCTACCAACACTCGAAAGGGCTCAGATGCTACAGTAACACAGATGTTACCTGCCACTTAAACACATGAAGTCTTTACTAGATCTTCCGAGGCAGGCATCTAACCATTCTGCAGGGCATCCAAATTTTTTTTCCCCCTCAAGCTAAAGCTAGCAAGAGCTTTCCAATGGAGTTAACCAAGTTCAGGCTTTCCCCTTTACTAAATGTTAACTGTTGAGAAATTTTAAACTCAATGTGATTACTGTGTTGCAAAAAACCAAAACCACAACTTCTACTCCTTTAGATAAAATATCTTCACATAGCACAAAGCTGATATTTGTTTACAACATAAAGATTAGCAACAAAGAAAGAAAAAACAACAAAAAACACTAGAATGTTGCACTAACTTCTTCCCTCCAGACTGAAAACATTCAGAAAAAAATAAAACTCTTTTCAGTTTATTGTTTTAGTTTTATATGCACAGAACAATGGTTGTTCATTTTTCATGGCCTCAGTAATGTACTGTAGTGACAGACTTGTGCAGAGTTTAAAAACAAAACAAAAAGGCAGGAAGAAAACCAAGTTACTTGAGCATCAACATCTTAAAATCACTTCTGAAAATTTCCAGGTTTTTTCTTTGTTTGATCACAGCTTATCCGTAATGATACTCTGATGTTACATTTACTTGTACAGTTAAAGGAGATGCATCTCATATCCTTGATAATCTTCTTTAAAAGATTCTAAACAAATAAAGAAAACCAAAAATTCTACACAGCACTCACTGCCTGAGCTCAAAAATGTTTTATAAAGACCAAGAAGTGCTTTCAGAGAAAGGCCTTAAAATAGAACTTAAAAGACCTAGGTTCATTTCTGCTGCTCACTGGGATACCTGGTGAAGTCCTGTAGCCACTAAACAACTCTACCTATCAGGAGGTTTGTTTCAGTAACTAAATATTTAGAAAAAAATATATTGCTATAAAATTGGAATCATGTCCCTCCGTTTAGGTAGAGTAACATTACCTTACTGATATAGTTAACTTGCAAGTAAAAGTAAATAGTGTAAGCCACAGAGAGATCAGTCAAATTCTTTATGCAAAGTACGTATTATCACTAGGGAAGATAAGAAAGCCTTTAAGCAAGAACTGAAAACAAATCTATTTTTGAATATACACCATCATATTAACTTACTTCAGTGTGCCAATTACTGCTTTTAGAAAACATCAGTTCAGCTGTGCTCTAGCTGTTGAGCTATTTGTTAACTCAGTTATGTCTATCTTGTTCCCACTACAGGCCAGAGAAAAACAAAGGAAAAAAGACAGCCACGGCAGGTTTCAGCCCCTTCAGACATCACATCAGTCCTGAGAGAAGTCACCCTTTATACTCAGATTTCATTAACCTTCTCAGCTAGCAACACATTCCGCTGCATTCAGTTTAACGCCCTACAAAAAAAGTTTCACCCATAGAATTAATTGCATCCTTTTTATTTATTAGATTGTTTTTAAACTCTCATCAGGATGAGCTATTACAACCTGAGTTTCACTACAGCAGAGTGGATCAAGTCAGTTCTTCTTTAGGCCTTCCCTCTCACAGCTATCACTTCTCTAGGCATAAGAGAGTGCATCTCTTCAAAGACCAGGCTTAAGAGACTCAAAGTCTCTTCCCAGTAGTAAAGGAGAAGTGGTTATAAAGGTCCAACTGAAGGCAGCATGAAGAAACACGACTTGAAGTAAGGGCTCAACCAACTAGCATCTTAAACCAGACACACACATGCATACGTCCACAAAAAAAGCACCTAAGCAACCAGTCACTTTTATCTTTCACCTATTCAAACGTCAGCTAGTTCTGTTCAGTGCCTTGTGAATCCAATCTACACATAATGAAGAACAAGAGTTAATTCTAAAATTTGCTTTCCAATCTGTAATACTGTTACAGAATGAAACAGAAAGAGTTTGAGGAAAAGCAAAGTTCCAGGACAACAATAATCTGTTTTACTTTAGTGCTTTATATCCTGATCCAAAAGAGAATTTGTGAATAGACTGGTTGGATGGTATAGGAGAGATTACATCCAATCACAGTGCACAAAAGTGTGACTTTTCTTGCAAAGTTGGAACTTTTTGATTGATCCTAATGATTTTAGAATTGAGAAACTGAAGACAGTCTGCAGAGGAAATGTAATTTCAAGCCTCCTGAGCTGCTTGCTTTCCACCTGCCTGTATGTGATCTTGAGCTGTTGACGTAACCTCTTCCTCTCCTCTTAGCAAAGCTCAGGCAAGGCATTTCTCTCTCAAATTGGATCATCATCACACTGGGCAGGGGGGCTGGCACTGGATGAGATTCCTGTGTAACGTGTAGCTGACTTCACTGCTGTTCCTCAGAGAGAAGGTCCATATAACAACATCAGTACCACATCTGCTTATTTGCAGCCTCAGAATTACTAATTAGGCATAGAGCTACTTGAAGCTCAGGATGGGAAGTCCATGGGTGGATTGGTTTTGAAGTCTGTATCACTACACCTTTTGTCAAATTGTTCTACGCACCACGCTGCAGCATCCTTCTAAAAGCTGGCAAATACATTCTTTAACAACTGTTACTCCATACACCATGAAATTCCTTACACGCCTCTAATGTTCTGGTTTAAATCCTTCCAGGATTTCCCACTTTTTAAAAAACGCTACTTTTCAGGGTTTTATACCTCAGACGGAAAAATTCTGCTTTGGGCTGAAACTTGGTACAAGTCATAGGAATCCACTGAAAACACACTTTTGCTTTATGAAATGTGAAGCAAAGTCAATAGAGCCATCTTTAAACTGCAAACCAAAACAGCAGGGAAGTGTACTACGAGGGTATGCCTTGAACAGGAATGAACACAGGCGATGCAGAAGAACTGAACTCCCATTCTCACTCAGAAACAGTAAATAGAAAATGGCACATAATAAACATCAGTGTGAGCCTCAGTCTTCTGAGCAGCCCTGTTAGCACAGCAGATCCACAGTACTCATTATGGTCAATTCTATTTTACTGTTACATTTTGTAGTTTACTATTTCTCATTACAGCCTATTGTTTCACTGGAGAGTTTGTGCGTGCCTGTTTACATGAGAGACCACAGAGGTTCAGATTAATAATCATCATTTTTTAAAAACTCTTCAAGCAGATTAATTTGATAGAAAACAAAGGCTCTGAAGTGGTTATTGGCTACTTGATGGCATATACTTTTCAAAGTAACCGAACATGCAATTTGTCTGAAGACGTTACAGTCAGAGTGCCAAAGGAGATCCATTTCCCTTGAAATCTTTGATTTTGTGGGGCTTCCACTGCTGAGAAGAAACACTACAGGCAGGATAAGAGGGCTGGGGGTGCGAAATGCATACGTATACACACAGTACATGGTCAACAATGAGTTACAGCTAGTATTCTTCATCACACAGCGTGGCTAAACACGCGCCAACTTTCACAAGGTTGCTGATGAAAGCACTCACTAAATACAAGCCTCTTTCTCACCTCAGTCACCCATTCCAGGTAATAACTCTGTATCGCTGAGTAACACCTCTAACCTGAAATGCACATCTTTTGCCAGAATGTAGCCGTATTTTATTACTGCAGCCTTTAGGTTTAGAGTTAAAAATCTTTTTCCCTATTAGTCTATAGAAGACAAGTTAGCTATTGAACATCCACTGTGCATGGAGAACACTTCTTCTCCTTCAAATTCTATGTATATAATATACTACCTGGGAAACAGCACTTAAACTAATAATTTAACCTGTTGCCTAATTGCTCGGACTTTCAGTCTGGAGACTTAAATCACTGTTAACTTGACCTCTTCATATTATCTGTGGAAATTTCTTGGTAGCTTACCAAAAATAAAACAGTAACTGCAATGACAAGGCTGAGGTTATGCTGCCTTTTCCTATAATAAGGAAAATATCAACCAAAGGAAAACATTTTCTCAGGCACGTCATTTAAGCGCAGTTCCTGAACATGAATAACCTGTGTCAAGCCAATGTTTACTACTGCAGACAAGGTCAGGTTACTGAGCTTATTAAAAATATATTAGCTTATTATTGTAAATAAAATTTTACACTACAAGTTGTTCAGTTTTTTGGTGTTCTTTCCCTCCTTGAGAGTGTTTATCACAGGTTTACAGAGGTCAGGCTCACATATTTGGCTACTGGACAGGCTAAAAGCAATGGCAAAACAGCAATACATAATAAGACAAGAACAGTTGTTAGACATGTGAACTGTTCCTTCCCCCTTTCTCTCTGTTGTCCCTCCAGTTGCTCTTATGGACATCTTCCGCACAGCCGAATTCACAGCAAAAATATGAGAGCTGCGTTAAAGCTATCAAAACAAGTTATCCTCAACAACTCTATTGACATTAAAACTGCCTGCCCTCTTTCCCAACCACTCCTCTACCACAGCTCCTGTCTTGCTATGCCCCTCTGTCTCCAGACACCGTTCGCAGGCAGACTTTTTGGGGCACCCGCTCATCCACGCAAAACTGAGATGCAAACACCCGGTGTTGTATTATAGGAGCAAGGCTAGCAGAGGACTCGTCCTTTCTGTTTACCTTCTCTGTGGTACAGCAGGCTTACCTTCCTGCTCTGAGAAAAAGGAAAGCTAAACAGAGAAAGGCTACCTTTCTCTGAAATGGTCCCTGGCATAGCCTACAAGTGAAGAAAGAAATCTCAGCTGCTGAACAGCTGTGCTACCAAAGGTGACATGAAAACCACACTCTTCTCCTATGTGAGTCAATACAAGTGTAAAGGGTTGGGAAGCAGCAAGTAGTAAGGGGAAAGCAGATGTGATTTTAAGGCAAGTCTCATGCCCTAATGAGCCAAGAAAGAAGAGTTCCTTCTGTGGAGGAAGGAACACAAGCTGGGGTACCCAAACAGCGAGCCCTGGGAGAACACGTCCAGGGCCTGACAAGCCCACCAGAAAGAGACAACGAGAAGGGAGCCAAGGAGGCAGAACGAAGGAGAGAGACTGGAAGATGTGGAACAAGAGAGATGGGAAACAGGTTGAAACAGCTATGTGACGGCGACCGAGGTAGCAACGTGCACAATAAAACAAGGGAGGCAGGAGAGAAAGACACTCGCTAAAGGACCCAGCCGCAGCGGCCAAGCGAAGTGAGCCGACAGAACCTTTGGAGAAAGTTCGCCTGGCTGACAGCCGGCGCTTTAACAATGCATTTCGGCTCGGCCCGGACCCCACACGGCGACCGCCCAGCCCAGGTGGGGACACCTATCGCCAACCACCGCGACCGTCCCCAGACACC
>NW_010547112.1:0-2351 GCF_000687285.1 Phaethon lepturus
CGGCGCCTCTGTCCCGCGGGGAGCGGGGGCGTGCGGAGGGGGCGAGGGGGTGCCGGCGCCATCTTGGGGAGGTCGCACACATTCTATTCCTCAGCAAGGAGGTGCGAAGGGGCTTCGGGCGGCGGGCGGGAGAGCCCTGAGGAGGCGGCGGGCCGGGCAGAGGGACCCAGCCTGGGCTGGCACCTCAGCCGAGCGGGCTGCGGTCCCAGTCGCGTTTTATTTGTGGAAAAAGCCCGTTTGAAACCATACCAGCCTCTACTGCTGGGCCATGGCTTTCCCGCCTGCACACTGCCATGGACTGCCCTGGTGGTTTTGGGGTAGGAGAAACCACATTGCTGAGCTAATCTGGGGTTTAAAAAAAAAAAATAATCAGAATAGCACGTCAGGAGGTCGGCGGGGTGTTCGAGAGGCCATCTGTTTGTAGCTGTAAATCTTTGCCTGCTCCTGGTGAGGGCTGTGGCATGAAGCAGCTGTGGCTCCTGTGCTGGAGCTCCTCCGAAACGCAGCTTGGTCTCGCGCCACGGGGACGGGTGTCCCTTCTGCACGTAAGAAAACAGCGATAAGACCGTTAGCAGGCTGACCGCCCGCTTTCTGCCCTGAACACAAACACACTCTGCAAAGCCTCTCGTTTCCGCTGCTGCCCGGTGGGTACCGATGAACTAAACTCAGTTTTAGCCCCGCTAATTACCCTTCCTGGTATATGGAAGCTAATGATTTCTTGTATTATCATATTAGGGCTCAGACCAATCTATTAAGATCGCGGCCTTGTTCTGGGGGAAGGTGTTTGTGTTCGAAGGCTGTCACTGTCCCCAGGTAGCCTGGGATTTCAGTAGGAGCCTGAAATATAAAGGAGGAGGATTTAAAACAGAAGGAAAAGGAAAAGAGGGAAGTAATAAAAATTGGTATAAATTTGTATATTGTAGGAGGGAGTCTTAAGATGGGACTTGACGTCCGATGCACTGAAGCTGTCAAATTTAAGATGTTTTCCCCACACCTAAAGAATGGCATGGAAAATGTAATGAGAACAGGTACAAGGAGAAGAGTTAACAGAAGCTGGTTAAGAGCAGCCTGGAAAGCAAAATATTTTCAGTAATATTCCTTCACTAAGGATCTTACATGTTTATTATGCTAAAGATCTGGTGACTTAAAAATTCAGTAGACTTTTATATTAATCATAATTTTATTTTTGTTGGTGTAAAATGTATGTAATTTGTTCAGTTTCAGGACATCAGCCTACCATCTGTGCCTAGTAGAAACCTCTTCCATGGATATGTCATTGTACTAAAAATGATAAAATTTTAGTCATTATACTAATATCCACCTCTGGGATTTTATAAGTTCCCTTGAAGCATGCAGTACCAGTCCCTGTAAAAGGGGATGCATCCCACATGCCTGCCAGCTCACAGCACTCTGCAAGTTTGCTGATAGTCAGGCAAATACAGAAAATACAGAAATAACTTCATCTGATAGGTGGAATGAAACACGGCCACCAATTTTTTTTTTATTTACAAATAGAATAAAGCAATAGTAGATGACTTCTTAGGGCAGGAAGTGATGACCATACTATACCCATCTGAAGATGCAAGGATGTGGAAAGCACAGTATGGAAAACAAACGCTAACTGGCGTGCCTTGTCTACAGAGCCATTGGAGGCGATTGGCATGCACGTCAGGTCAGCTCGGGATCAACTGTCCACTCTGCAGTCACATCCAGTTGTCGCTTCTGCAGTGCCTCTGCATTTTTCGGGGCTCTTTGCTACCACATGCACACTCTCGCAGCATGTTGTGGGGAAAATAACACCTCTGCATTTTGTGTGAATGTCATTTTAGCCCATAGACTCAATCACTCTGAGTTTTGAATGCTCTGAATTTCTGTCATTGGCTTCCCATAGGTATGAAATGTGGATCCGGGCCAAACGGTGACTTATGCCAGTTGCTGAGACGAATGTAACTTTTGCTGCAGAGCCGTGAAGGTGTTTTGGCTGGGGCTTGCTGCTCCTTGAAGACAGTGGAGTGCCTTGCCAACACAGGCAGGCATGTGGAGGCAGCTGATGCGGACTGTAACAGCAGTGGAATTCCCTTGCGCTAATCGGCAGTTTTGGAACAGGGCCACAAGCACTGAGACCTGGGACCATCCCACGCAACAGGCCTGGTACAACCCACAGTGACCCAGAATCTCCGCAGAAGGAAGGTCACTTCCTGCTACATCACAGGAAGGTGGATTTAGATGAGCCACCAAGAAAATTTCATAATGGTAGGATGTGATAATACTAGAAGAGCTTTGGGACACTCTGGGGTCTCCCCTGTTGGACGTTTTAAGAACAGGTTAGACAAAACACCGCTCAGGAATGC
>NW_010547112.1:2382-8837 GCF_000687285.1 Phaethon lepturus
TCAGGGAGAGAGATGGATGACATGATGGCTCAGGGTCCCATCCAGGTGCATATTTTCAAGGCCACATGTTGCTAATTGGCTTGGAATGGGCAGGTCAAACCACGAGCCTGTGAAAGTGCACATTTATGAGTCAGTGGCTGGTGAGTGTGCTGGGATTGTAGCTGGCACACATTCTCTTTTTTTTCCACCGCTCTCAAAGTGCTCTTGTTTATGTGAAGAGTGCACAGGGGACCAAAGCCCCTTTGACAGGGAACAGCATTGGATATTCATTTGGGATGTACCAGAAAGGTCCTCCAGAGAGGCAACATTTCCCACTATGAACAAACTAACTCTTTCTCTTTGAAAAACTGAGCATCAGCACGTGTCTCCCCAGGTTCTCGTGGAGATCCAGACTGCACTGTGTTGTGTCATAGACCCATAATCCTATGAGAAGAGGACTAATTGTGAGTACGAATATACGTGTGTCCAGCAGAAGGGTAGGGAATTCCCTGGCTTGCACACCCATGGGAATGCCAGGGGCTGATTAGGACGTGCTGTATCCAGCATTCAGGGAAAGACTGGGGAGGAACAATGATACACGGTGGGGAAAGGGAGCTCTGGTGACAGGGCAGGCCCAGAAAGGTTTACCTGTCCCACATCCTGGGTTTGGGAAGAGAAAATGTGGAAGGGATAATGCGAGGACAATGTTTTCAAGTTACCAGCTGGATGTGTCGGCTCAGGTGCTGTGAGGCTGGGGGAGAGAGGTCAGAAGAGAATGTACAGGCTGTTTTAGCAGATGGCCTTGTCATTGGTTGGTGACTTCTGGGGCAGAACAAGAAAACAGATGAGTAACAAGGAAGGATTGCCTAGAAAAAGATGCACAGAAAAGCATAAGGGGAATGGGAGTGCCTGGGTCAATTAGCTGGCGCTGCTTTGTAACATGGGTGGGTTGTTACTACCTGTGTGTGTGGTAAAAAAAAGCAGCGTTAAGTGGCTTTTGAGCTTTGGCTAACAGACTCAGCCAGGTCTGGACTGAAAGTGCCACCAGGCTTGGGCCACAGATTTCATGTGTTTTCAGGTGCCACAGTAGGGTCCATGCACAAATAAGAGCCCTAGGTGAAGAGCCCTAGCTCCAGTGAAGATTTTTCTTCTGTGGGAGTGTGGCTGCATTACAACCAGATGGTTTGCAAGTGTGAAAAAATACTATTGACTTTTAGGGACCACAAACAGAGATTACATTTTCATAAGGGGATGAGACACATGCCCTTGCTGGTGCATTTAGCACATCTCCTAGACCAATCAATCCAACACATTGCTCCTAATCAGCTAAGCCAATGTGGGCAGGCGGGAGATTTCTCCAAAAAGTGTTTCAGAGACAGAAGTGTAGCTTTAGGACTTCCTGAACACACCAACTGTTGCTTATTTTATGGCAACAGACATTACAATAAACAAGAATCTGTTACCTTCCTGGGTTTATATGAGGCTGATTTCGGCCGTGATGGAGATGAAGGAACTGCATGTGGTCATGCAGCAGAAGACACATTCCTGGCAGCAATTTCTCTTCAGGGTCTGCTTGCCACAAAATGTCCTAGCTGCCTCAGAGTTAAAACATCTGCTACCGGTTGGCACTTACTGGCTGCCTGTGCTTGCAAGTGATGGAAGAGGTGGAATCCCAGCACTTGGTATCTTGTATCATTATGGGAGAAAAAGTGGATGGGTCTTTTTTCTTTCATATGGAGTTTTTATTCTCATCTTAAGCCCATAGAAGAGAAAAGTAACTGATTCACCCGCTATGCTGTAAACAAAACACCCTGATGATTTAGCAGAACTAACTGAGCGGTTTTTAAATGTTCACAGTGCAGACTGAAGGAGGGGGAAAAATAAATACACAGCTGCTTGGCCTTTTTCTTCTCTCCCTCTTTTTCAGATCAAAAAAATTGCATCCATTGCTTTCCTTTAATGTGAGTCTTTGCAACAGTGATTGTTCAGTAATGTGCAATAAACCAGATTTGCACAGCTCATAAAGAGCCGGGCTGGTTTTCATTACCCTGGGGAGAATGTTGATAGTGCAATGAGTTTGTTCTAAGTGGCTTTGATTGGGCTCTGGCTGCCACAGCTTCTCTGGAGCCAGATTAGACCAAAGCTGAGTCTGAGTTTTGGGAGGATTCCTGTGGTGTTATAGTTTGTGTAGTCACCAAAATCTGTGCAGGTGTAATCATTCTGGAGAGCTGCTACTGGTAGGATAGTGGTTTCCTGCAGCATCCCCCAGAGCCTGTTGGGGCTCTGCAAATACAGATTTCTGGTCTTTCATCTCAATATCCCTTCTCTTCAGTTTAGATCCTTACACCTAGTTCTCCATGTTTGTGGATGCTTCTCAGATATTTTCAACTTCTTTCACTCCTTCTATTCAAATATAGTTTGGTCAAGTTCTTCATATGCTGCTCTTGCCTTTTTTCTGTATGCTTTCTGACAAGCATCTAGTCCAGTGTTAGTGCAACATGGGACAGAGTGAAGAGGCTGAAGATAATACGTGATTGGCTTTGCCAGGTGGTAGAGAGAGAAGGAGGCATTTTCTCATAGAATTCCAGTTCTTCAGGTGTCTTATTTAACATATTTGGTCTCTTTCCCAGATTGCCAGTACCTCCGTGAAAAAGACACGTCCAGAGCTTTTTTCTCTATTTCAGGTTTAGTGTCATGAGAGCCATCTCAAGACCAGAGCTTCCAGTATGGCCTCCCTGGGTTATGATCCTGTAACTCTAACTGCAGAGCTTACCCTTTTTAATAATTCTTTGACATCACCACCCAGAGCCAGCTCACAGTCATAATTGCACTAATGAAAAACCCTAGTATAGAAACAATCGGGCAATCAACAGTTAATTTCAAGATTTGTTTTCTTGGACAGTAATAAATGATTTTAGGGTTGTGCTGCCTATTTTTGCAGTTCTGTTTTGGATACTCAGCTGGACCAGCAGTGCTCCAAGGCAGCCTCAAGCCTCCAAAGGTTTCCCTTGGGAGCAAGGAGGGTTACAGCAGAAAGGGAATCAGTGCTATGGGCTCTGGAGACCTCAATTCTCTCACCAGCAGGGAGAAAGGTTGCATGGTGTGAAGATCTAGAAGATACCCAAGCTTTGGGCTGAGACCTTTGCATGATTATACAACAAAATGGGATCTGAATGTGCAGCAACAGAAGCGATGCGTGACATGTCTTGGGGACTTTACTTGTGGTTCCTCTTCTGCAGCAACCAGTAACCAAAAGCAGTCTGGATTTTGGGCTTGCCCCGCAGCAGCCGGCCTCTTCATTGCTTCTCATAACTAGTGATTAATTGTTTCTATTCTGCCAGTACCCAGAGTACTTAGAAATAAAAGAGGGCAGTGCTGGATGAGTGCCATTCTCTCATCTCTCTGAAACAGCAGTAACAGTAACAGCTACAGAGAGAGAATGGCATGTAAGAGCCCACTTAGGCTATTATGTATAGCTTTTCAGCGCCCGTTGCAATGTTCCTTGCAGCTAAGCACCAAACTACAGTAGATTTTACAGCAAAAAACAGTTAATGGGGAGACAAAGATGAGACTGTAAAAAAGGAAGAAATGAGCTCGGAACTTGTTGGCCGGAAGGCTTTCATCTCCCACCCCGCATTTTGCCTGAAGCTTATTTTCAAACACACTGGTGAAGATTTTATTTTGTAATCGTTTCTCAGGAGAGGGGTAGGCTGAGTCAACTATCTAATTTCCGTGCTGAGCCTTGTCCTGTACCAGCACTGCGCTGCTGCTGGAGCACCTGCTAATCCCAGTCCTCGATTGCGGGACAGAGCTGGCGGGGGTGGCTGTGGCCAGCACTGCTCTGGAAAGCTTGGGAGCCCATCCCCAGGGCAACACCTCCTTAGACCAGCTGCCATTTTCCTAACGCGAACTGTAGCGTACAGTGCTTCCCAATAACGTGCTGCTGCAATGCCTTTTGTACAGGGCTGCGAATCCGCTCATTGTGAGATAGTTCTTCATGTCCAATCTGCTTTTCTTAGGGAAATAAATTCCCCAAGCAGTCACTGAGGACTGGTTATACCGAGTTGGATATTTATGATTTGCTTTTCTTTGTTACTCAAGGCAATTTCACCTAAACTGCATAGCAGAGGAGGCGATTTTCCCCTGGCTGGGCTAGCCATCTGAACACAATTACACTCAGCTATTATTAGCGAGAGTGAGCAGGGCTGAGTTTACAACTGTGCAGGAGCGATAAGCTCAAGACGACTGTGCTTCCTCTCCAAGGAGCTGTCTAGCTCTGCTCCACTCCTCCGCGTCTGAGACACCACCGTGCTGAAGTCAGGAGGTATTTTTGTTCTCTGAACAGGGATGCCTAAAAGGTGCAGGCTGGGTGGTTTCCTTTTAACGAAAGATTAGACAGATAGAATATCCCAGACAATTTTACCCTCATCATCCAAGATACCAGAGTCATAGAAGTTTTCAATTTTTCTGATACCCCTTCTTATGGCCTTTAGCCCAAATTCCTTAGGACACCCAAGCTGTGGCTATGTCAGTTTCCCTGGACCTAAATTTGAAATTGCGTTTTCAGTAAAATCTAATATATCACAGCGAATGGGATAGATCTCGCTAGATGTTTCTGTACCTAAACAAGACACCCGGGGCTGCTTTAAGCCTACGCATACTTTTAGTCAGAGGAATCACATCCTGAACTGCTCTTACTATATGAATCTAGACAACTAGTCCAGGCATTGATGCAGACATTTGGATTTAGGGGAGCTTAATCCCCTGAGTCTCAGTTTTATGACTCTCATGTAGCAACATGTAAGAAGAGAAAGTGCACATCAGAGGTGTTAATTGTCACCTTGTGCTGATGAAGCAGTAGCATCGTGAAGCACAGAGGAAAGCAACAAGAATAACAAGTTTAAAAAAAATGTAAGATAGGAATGAAAGGCTGGAAGTAGTGCACTTTCTTACCCTAAAGAGATGAAAGGAAATAATTTTAAGAGAAAGGAGACATAACAATCCTCACTTCATGAAAGGTCATTGTACACACAGTGATGAACTGTGGGTTATGACTACAGCTAAGATCAGGACTAGCACAGGTCTGCCACTTGTAGGCATGGGAACAGTCCTGGAGATACCCAAGAACTGAGCGACCCTGGGACATTTCATGAGACACCCCCAGGTCCACTAGTCTGAAATCTTACAAACTATTAAAACAACTTTGACCTCCTCTTCCAAGTAAGCTGCAATGCCAGGTTGTGAAGAACTTCTAAGACCTGCCAAAGCATTGTGACAGACCCTAACTGTGGTTCTAGGCAAGAAAAGCAAAGTATCAGCTGCCAGTGTAAGAGGTTGAAATGTTTCCTATTCTGCTATCTGCTTTCTGGTGATGGCAACAGAAATTATGCAAGCAATTATGCATAAGACAATGGAAGAGGGTGAGGAATCAATAAAAGCATGTACATTTCTAAGAAAACAAAGCTACTCCTTGGACAGTTCCCAAAGGGCAAGCTATAATTATCAGATACTCCAAAAATATTACATCTATTTTCAGAAGGTGCCAGGCTTCCTGGATAAAGTATCTTGGGAGCCAAAACAACAGGTGACAGAAGAAGGACTCTTGCTTTCAAGGACACCATTTCAGGCCACATCATTTGAGATGAGTCGGACACCATCACAAGCTCAACAGTTATTACTGGAATAAGACAAAGAGCCTCATGCTTAGAAAGCTCTGATATACCCCAGCAGAAGACGCTTGTTTCACTCTGTCTGGGAGCTTCAGCTTTAAATAATAAATAAAGCATTACGTATATTGAAGAACTGAAGTACAAGGTAAGACTACAAAATTGAGATCACTAGAGGAGGCACTACTATCAATAGTATTAGAAGAAGCCGTGATTTCATAAGGGTTGCCGTTTTCTTCCTTTCTTCAAGCATTGGATTTTTGCCAATAAGCAGATTGCAAGTCATGTCAGAAGCTTTAAACTAACCGTAACTCCTTATGAAGCTCTCTTATGAAGCAACTGATGTTGCAAGATAATTCACTTTCCATAGAAAGGTCAGATTAAGAAAACTAGGAACATGACATCATTCATCTACATCACTCACGATCCAGCCTTCACTTCTGCTGTCTTACGGGCTTGATAAAGTCTGCTAACAACCCAAGCAAATTCTACAAACATGAAGTAGATATTCTCAACAGGCCCCTCCCCTTCTTTGATGAAAAAAATCCAGCTTATACATGCAAAGCGTTCCCACTTGCTCCTCCACAACTATCTCTAGTGAAGGATACATTAAATCAAGGATGGGAAACTCCCAGCATCATCAACAGCAAATGTCGCAGAACAGAAATTCTCTACATACATAAACATGTTAACGGTTTCAAGAAGGTTGGTCAGCCTACGTAGCATTTTGAACTGCCATGAAAAGAAACACATAGAAGCTATCACAGGCAACATTTTGTGTAAACAAGAAGGGAGGCAGGTCATTCCTGC
>NW_010547112.1:8868-17711 GCF_000687285.1 Phaethon lepturus
TTGTAACTGTGTATTCAGTATGCAAAGTGCTATGTCATGTACCATGGTAGTACATTCATCAGATCAGATGAGGATTTGGGGGCAGATTCATTCTACAAACATTTTTTTCAGACCAAGAGAGGTCAAAAAAGTGATAGATAGTAAATTAATTTTTCCAGGAATGAAATACTTTAAGGAATGAGTGGTTTGCCATAAATGTAACAAAGAAACATCAGACTTTTTGGTCCAGAAGTGGTGATGCCTCACAGGCCTGTTTCCCATCGCCTTTTTATCTATAAGGAGATCCCAGCATTACTAGCTCAGGCAGAGATAGCTATGCTATAGAGGTGCAAAGCAAGGTAAGATGACCCATGTTTAAAGTCTCTTTCAAGTGTGTTGACCACATTGCCACTGAGAAAACTCAAGAAAAACCCAGCTGCAATAATTATGGTAACTAATTGCTTCACCAATACAACTTTAATTCAAACATCAGTTTTGGAGCTTCTGATTTAACATCTCAGTATACATGGAGAACTCTTTTTCCCTGGCTGGCTGTCTTTGTACTTCACAGAACAGGCACTTCCTATAAAATGATGAGGGAAAAGCACCCCCAAGGTATGACCTCCTTGAATCACCCTGAGAATTTTCTGAAGTTAAATGTGATTTTCAACTTGCACTAAACAGCATTAAGTATTTTTTGCTTTCTTCATACGATCTGTGTACTCTGGTCTACATGCTAACATTAAAAAAGGACTTCCTTTTAGATTGTAGGAGCACTTGGCCTATTGCTTGCAATTTCAGCTATCCACCAACGAGCAAGCTGCTCCCTTCACAGCATATAATCATGGCCATTCCAAGGAAGCCACTGCAACCATGTGTTGCATTAAATATTTTCCTCATTTTTCATAAACATTTCTCTCTTTTAGCACCAGATACAGCTAGAAGACAACTGGGAGAAATGCTGATACTAAGCCAGTCTTTTGCATAAAAAAGATTTTGTACTCAGTTGACTTTAGCTTAGTCATGAATATATCAGACCTTAACAGTAAATAAAAAAAAAAATCTCTTTCGTTATTTATCCTGAAATCATATAGTAATAACTAGAAAGAACACTGAAGACTTAAGGGACTCTTTTACACTGGAAAGACATGGACCTGTTGGAGTGAGGCCAGAGGAGGCCCCAGCAATGCTCCGAGGGCTGGAACAGCTCTGCTGGGAGGACAGGCTGGGAGAGCTGGGGGGGCTCAGCCTGGAGCAGAGAAGCTCCGGGGAGACGGTACTGCAGCATTTCAGTGCTCAAAGGGGGCTTAAAAGAAATATGAGGACAGACTTTTTAGCAAGGCCTGTAAGTGACAGGACAAGGGATAATGGTTTTAAACTAAAAGAGGGAAGTTTCAGACTAGATCTAAGGAAGACATTTTTGACCATGAGGGTGGTGAAACCCTGGCCCGGGTTGCCCAGAGGGGTGGTCAATGCCCCATCTCTGGGAACATCCCAGGTCAGGTTGGACGGGGCTCTGAGCAACCTGCTCTAGTTGAAGACGTCCCTGCTCATGGCAGGGCGTTGGACTAGATGGCCTTGAAAGGTCCCTTCCAACCCAAACTATTTGACAATTCTGTTTTAAAATAACTAAATATTTCTTACCTTTAACAAAATTATGTGCAGCCTAAACCAAAAAAAGTCAAGGAAAAAGGTATTTTCTCCCCAGGATTCTCTTATGACTAACCTATGGTCTGAGGCTGTCGGGGTGGGAAGGCCCTAAAGCTCCCTCAAAGGGGACATCAAAAGCATCTGCAAGAAGCAGGACTCCTGAATTCATTGAATACCTCCAGAAAACTACCAGTAACCGGGTAATTATATAGTGGATAACACACTAGGATGTAACAAAACCATCCCAGTATCTGAAATGAAAGACATCAATACTTGCAGGTTTCATGGTACCTAGACAGCATGTCTCAGAGCGCAGCCATTTCTATAAGTTCTAATCTTTTGTTCCTTCTGGTCTTTTGTATAACAATTACTAAAAAAAGAGAGAAAAAATTACTTGTGCCTTTTTCTAAAATAAACAGAAAGCTTGAAGAGAGAGGCTTATAAAAAAGACAGTAAAAGCGGACTCTGTTCCTGGAGGACATCTGAAATGGCAGTGGGGAACTAAGACAGTGACAAATAAGCAAATGAGACAGGAGTACTGAAAACTTTATTTTATTTACTTCTGCTGACATTATTTAGTGCCAACTTCTAATATGCCTTTTGGACGAAGGCTTTTCTTTAAAAGTTCACCATAGTAAACCTCTTCATTATGGAGGTACCATTTATGAGTAAAAGAGTCCTCAGCTGTCCTCCCCTGAAGTTGGGAAATAAGAGCCAGGGCATTTCTTAAAATGAGTAATGAAACAAAAAGATACATGCCACTTCTCAAGCCTTTCTCATGTATCATAAAGATCCACAATGCTTTTCTTAGTATGAAAGTAACGCGCTAGGAGATACCAGGGAATACAGAAACGCTGACTGAAGGAAAGACTAACGAAGGGAAACTGCTTACATACAGCTTGAGATATTCTAATACCAAATGTTGTGAATAGTATCTTTTTTTGAACTTTTTATACATATATATATATACACAGCCATCACACACATCACATAATGGTCCTGTGACTCTCCCCTGCCCAACGCTGCGCCCCACCCACAAACATGCACATCAACTTCCAGTGTATTTTTAGCAGCGGGGCTTTGGTATACAACTTCCTACAGGAAACGTCAACCTTGTGTACCCAAAGCAGCACACTGTGCACGACTGCTCGGTAACAGCAAAACAAAGGAAGCCCCAGTACAAGAAAAATGTAACTCCCTCCAAGAGATGACCCACATAGTGCTGTGAAGTTGCCTTGTACTGTGCCCATAAAGCAAAGGGCCTTTCCAGCTTGCAGTTTCTCCTCAAAAGATTCTTTGTAGATTTCAGCAGAACCAGCTTTATTCATCATAAACTCAGCTTTTAAATTGGGCACTCCAGCTGACAGAAAAGCCCGTCACAGAAACAGGTTGTGATAAAACAGAAATATCTGCAAATGTCATCCCACAGCAGTGGAGACTCCCTGTAAAGTCATGTCCACTTAAGCCAGACTCTTCCTCAGAAGTCAGCAGCACAGCCTGCAGTGCTCCGAAGCAATGCATTCAAATAGAGAATCAAGGCATTTTTCTTTAGAGATGTCTGTTGGTCTTTATTAAACACCAGGGAGCCTGAATTACATGCAAAATTGAGATGGATCAAGGCCTGAGAGAAGTAAAAGGGAAAAAGGAAAAAAAAAAAAGCATTGAATTTTTCAGTTTGGGATGGTTGGAAGGGTTTTCTCATCTGTTGTCAAAGAAATGAATGGCAACTTTTCAGATACACTAGAAAGCAGACTCTTTGTCCTGTGCGCTTCACTGGTCACCATCTGGTGTGCTCAACTGCATCATGCAGAAATCAGATTTATTTTTATTTTTGAAAGAGAAAACATATAATGATATTTCACTATGTTACAGTAATTTTTGCATACTAAAACTTTGCTTTGGAATCCTTAAATCATTTTAGCTCCAGTCTATCACAGATGTAAAAATGGCTTCACTTACTTGTAACCATTGTATCAGATCAGACCACTTGCCTGTCTCGCGCGGCACGCTGTCTCCCACACTGGTCAGGTAACAGCTGCTTCAGAGGAAACTGCGCACGATGCTGCCATATAGGTAGCTGGAGAATAAGTTGCCCAGAAGGAAGTTACTTCCCCAAACACCTGCTCTGCATGCAATTGCTGTTAAACTGGATTCTTTGTCTTGGCAAGAGATTGTACTGCTCTTCAACTTCTGCGAACGGACCCTGGGTCCCAAACTGACAGTGATGGTGGGGGGCTGCCCCATGATGTTAAGTACCTCCTACCTCAGTGCTCGGAAACATCTGTCCCTTAAAGCTGCGTGTAGTAAATATATCATACAAAAAGGGAATTTTTTTTTTATTATTATTTTTTTAAATGTTAAGCTTGAGATGTTAAATACAGAGGTTGCAAGAGATCTCTTGCTTTAGAATGCTGATACTTGGAGGAAATAGCTGCAAGTTTATGCTGTGACCAGAGACTTCCTGGTGGGTGATGGGGAAGCAAGAACATGAGTAAACACTGAGGAAGACACATTGATGCACAAGATAGAACAAACTGGTACTGCAAACCACATCTCTGATTCAGCAGAACATGCCAACTGCAGACTAATTAGCAAGGAAACAATAACCACCATGATTTTCTTGAAATGTAGATGAAACAAGTTCAGTGGAGTAGTGCAGTAGCCTACATGACAGTAGCTGCCCACAAGCAATGCCACAAAACTATGATTTTACCTCGTCAAGACCTCTTCGTAGAGGGAACATTTTAAGGTGCAGAAACAGCATAAGGGCTTTACAGGACTTTATCGGTTTGGGTTGATCACATTATAATTGACTGTTCTGTTATCTGTAACGTAAAGTTACCTGGAAGTCGGAAAGGTGCCGCACCTCCTCCTGCAGCTAAGTCAATCAGAAATGGCCTTGAGAGCCAGCTTGCTGCTCTGCCAGATTGGCACCACAGATGTTCAGCCCTGAGAAACCAACTGAAATTCTGATGTGATACTTCCTGTATACGTCCCAGTGCCGCTTGGTGTAGAGAGCAGTCTTGCATGCTCACAGTCCCTCGGGTATCCTAGCAAACTGGCACATCTCCCCTTATAGAGGTTCTCTTTTCCCAACTCCTTCTCCAAGACTTCAGTCCTTCTGCATTCCCTCCCATCTCTCCACAGCCTGCATCAAGGACACATCCTCGCCCCTCCCAGTTACTCTACTGCATCCTTCCAGTAGGTGTAAGAATCTGGGACTGATGTACAGCTTCACTGGAGATGCTGCTTCACAATTTACCAAGGGCTGCGTTAAACACACGTAGAGGAAACGGAGTGAAACAACTCTGAACCGTAATGCAAATCTTGTGGTCTCTAGCCAGGATGCTTGGACTAAGACTGATTACTCTAAGGGGAGACCTGGTGCAGGGTGTCATCATCACCTCTAACTGTGTGTAACTGACAATATCTAAGCTAAATCTCCAGATTTGAACTACAGCCAAAGGAGAGCTGGTGGTAATTCGCGGGAGCTTCAAGTACTGCTTATCTGAGCCATTTCCTCTAGGAAGAGGTGAAACACCCAGATATGCAGATGGCATCGCAAGGCTCTGTTGACCCAGAGAGGGAGCGCTGGGTGACTCTCACATATAAGCTGATGTTATAGAAATCATACTTAACACTATCAATCTTAGCACGGTACCCACCTTCTGAGCTCAAGTTTCCACCAGCACTGGTTAAACCAGCTGAGGTACACCAGCGCTATTGGGGAGCACATCCCATCCGTAAAAGAATGGCAGCGGTATGGGTAAAGCAAACCCCACTACAAGCCCTTCAGGCTGCTGAGGCACAATGCTTTATTCCACACAGAACCGGAGGGCAACGGACCACAGCTGAAATTACAATGGCACAGTGTCACTCACCATTTGTCACTCTAGGCTTGAGCTATAATAAGAGTGTCTTTGTATGGACACAACAGTGATTATGGCAAAATATTTGAGCAAACCACTGGAGAGGTCAGTACGAGTCTAATCCACAAAAAAAGTCTCTTCTTCACTGGGGAACTTGGTTTTCACTGAGTCCTTTGCTTTCCAGCCACCCGGTTACTTTCCTTTCTTCCCCTTCTTTTTGGGGGAGCCAGGCCAGGGAAAGCCCCGGAACTCCAAGAAGGCAGGGGCGTTGTGGCAGATGTAGTAAGCGTTGAGCATGGCAGCTGGGCTGCGGATATCCTCTTCCTTCACCACCTTTGCTTTCTTTTTGGAGCTTTTGCCTTTGCCGCGCTTGGGTTTGCTACTTTTAACTGACTGCAGAGAGAAAATGACCACAAAAACACTCCATTAGTCCTGTGTCGTTATGGTCTAGCTTCTGGGTGGAGGATCCCAAGACATCCTGAAACAGCTGTTTCATTGCATCCTAGTCCTGGCTCGCAGTATTAGCTCAGAGCGCCTCACCACAGACTGTACTTTGTGGTGATTTCATATACAGACTCACAAGCATTAATACACTTTCTGTCTTCAGACAGTCCCCTGTACTTCCCTCTGTCTAAAAAAGGTTTGTGCACAATGGAAGTCATACATTCTTTTCAACTGATTTTTTAATTAATGCATTGATACAATCCTGAAGTAAACTAAGCCTATGTTGTGTGTTCATCTACTACTGCGTGTCTACTTGTGACTCTGGATCATAAACCAGAAAAGCAGGTCTCCCTTCTACAGCTGTGGCCTTTTCAAGGCTGTCTGATAGAGTTGCTCTTCTACCATTAGCGGTAACACAAATCTAAATAGCAGCTCTGCCACTCTGTATGTAGGAAGGAGGTGTTGCCAAGACTCACCCAAGCCCTAGAGCAGGCTAACAAAATACTCCTGTTAACTCCAGCTGATTAGCGCTGGTGCCTGAACACCCAGCCTCTTGCCTCTGAGAGGGATTTGCTGGAGTCTGATTCACTCCCTGGATTGTTTTCTCACCCATCCTGGTCACTCCTCGCAAAAAGCCTGGAGCATGCCTGAGTGGAACACACTGCCTCCAGGTATTGAGCAACAGAAGTCAGGTCAGGGACCTGGAAGGATCCCTCCTTGCTGCAGGAAAATGGTGATGGCAACACAGAGTCAGAAGGTGGGCAGTGTCCCAGGAACATTGAGGATGGAGTGACAGCTAGTCCCAGAGAAAAGGCTCAAGTGGGGTATTTACACATCCTGAGTGACTGAAAGTATTGGATCTCTGGTCCGATTCCAAGAGCACTTTCAGTACACACCAAGTCACTTTACGCTTCTGCCCATCTATTTCTGTTATTTGCCTGGTTTTGCACACTATAATCTAAGCACTTTCTTAGAAAGAATTAGCACAGATAGAGCCAGAAAGGCCACATGTAACTATCAGTTGGGCATAAACTAGGGGAAGGCAGTATAGGTAGCATATTTTTCATGGTATCAATTCTAAAGAGTTCCTTTATAGCTCAGTACTGTTAAGTGCCAAAGAGAGAAACATTTGTGCTCTGAGGTATGAGAACAGAGCCAGGGGTACAATCTTCAGAATCAGCCAAGACAACATGAAGGAATATGTATGAGTAAAGGTAAAAAAAAAAGTCAGGAGTTCTTATATAAAATGCACAGAACCACTATCCACAGGAGAAAAGACAGACAGAAAATATGGAGTGCAAGCTGCAGCTGATGGCAGATTGTTTCCTAAACCTTCAGTCATGCAGACTGCAAACTACTTGAACTCAGATGTATATTAGAGAAGGCAACAAGTCTTTTTTTCAGATCTTAATTGGATAGAATTTGTTGAATACTTCATGTGCTGGAGTGTGTACACTTCACAGAGTAGGTGCTTATGTCAGATTTTTCAGCCAGTCACCTGAATCGCAATCCCTGTTTACACACCCCCAGCAGGGTCACTGGTGGACTTTCTGAGCACAGTTAGGTTCCTGGTCAGAATTTGGCCTGCAGCTGATCTTTCAAAGCAAAAAAGGTGCTTACAGGTAAGGGCAAACTGTTGTCATAAGTCTGCGGTGAGAACCAGGGAATGCCTTTTGCCTAGAGCTGCCTCACTACTCCTGCTGTCCTGTAGCAGATACCTCTGACCTCCATGCTTTAAATGTTCTCAATCACTGTCAGCAACTGTCTTGTCTTCTGTTTCCTGTCTCTCACGAAACATGGCATCGGCAAGCTGTAGTCTGCAGTCAGCTCACACATTCAAGCACAACCTAGAGCAGGGGCTCCCAAAGCGTGGGAAGCTAAAGCGCTACAGCACAGCATCGCAAATGCTGTCAGAAGTAACGCCTTGTGCGTGTACGTGCACATACGGCAGCGCCAGAGCCAACACTTGGCGCAACAGCTGACAACCCTGGGATTTCGTACGGATTATCAGGCAACCAAAGGATATGTGATGTTGAACAGGGCACAGTTCTTTTTCAGTGTGTAGAAAGAGGACTCGCACAGATCAGACTTCCTACCATGACCTCTTTTGAGATTTTAAACTACAACTCAGCACGACATCTGAACACTCTTCAAAAGTACTGGGAAATCCATGTTAGTGCAGCATTTTAATTCACCCACAAGCAATAACGTTTGAGGCTTTATAAGAAGTGTGCAAAATTTTACAGCCTGTAGCCAAGAACAAGAAAAGCTAAAAATCAGAATCAGGTGCATACTTGCACACAACTTGAATTTGGGCAGGACAGTTTATCTCCTGCAGCCTTGGGATGGAATCTTTTGGATATTAACAGTTTTCTTAAAAAGCTGTATCAATACACTTCAAAAGAATCAAACCTGTATTACCATGGCCGTGTCCTATTACTGAGCAGAGGGACTCCACATCAAGCCCTGAAGATGGACCCTGCAACACACAGTCACACAGGCATTAGTATCATTCCCCCCTAAACTTTACAGTTAAAGGGGAAAAAGAAAAAAATAGTTAAAGTTAGGCCCTTGCAAAAACAGGTCGAGGTGTGCCATACCTAAAAGCTTTTAAAATCGTAGAATCACAGAATCATTAAGGTTGTAAAAGACCTTTAAGATCATCAAGTCCAATCATCAACCCAACACCCCCATGCCCACTAAACCATGTCCCGAAGTGCCATCTCTACACATTTTTTTTAATACTTCCAGTGATTGTGACTCCACGACCACCCTGGGCAGCCTGTTCCAATGCTTGACCACTCTCCCAGTAAAGAAATTTTTCCTAATATCCAATCTAAACCTTCCCTGGCATAACTTGAGGATATTTCCTCTCACCCTATTCCTAGTTACTTGGGAGAA
>NW_010547113.1:0-22347 GCF_000687285.1 Phaethon lepturus
GACTCTCTCAACCAGTGACCTGAACAGGCCTTATTTAGGTAAGGTCACTTGAATTTTTAGAGTAAAGACTGCCAGATGGAGATCTGGTTGAGATTTCTTGAAAGGTATGAGAGTGAAACTTGTTTCACCTTTTGTCTTTTCCAGCACTCCTTGCTTCTGCATTGCAGTCTCCTTTGGGGAAACCAGATTTCTTTGAGACAGGCAGGTTTTTTTCTTCTTGTGAAATTGGCTTGAGGGTATTTTCAGTTGCTGTCTGCAAACTCAGCTGTGTGAGACTATTGTTTTCATTTTCTGATGTTGGACTAATCTGGAGGTGTTTTGCTTATTGTGGTTTCTGATGTATCCTCCCCGTACCTGTTTTCCAAAAATGTGATTTCTAAAAGTAAATTTATGATTTCTATATACTTAGAATTGCTGTAACAGACTGCTGCAATTCTTTACTTAATTTCTACTGTTCCTGCTTTCCTTCAAATGCAGATATTTCTGCTAAAACACTGAAAGGTAAAATAGCTGTTGTAATTGAGATATATTTTCATTATGAGACATGATCAAGTAGAGTGGTAAATATATAATTAAAGTTATTGATTTATAGTAGCCATCACAGAATTGATACTCCATAACAAAACTGTATCTACTTGAATGCTGAAAACACTAGCTATACTTTTAATTGTGAAACAATAGTTCAGTATTTTCATGCTTTTCTAATCTAAAATTTTCTAATGTAATTTCTAATTACATTTTAATTCAAAGTAACTTGGCCAGCTGGTTATATATTCTTTCAAAAAGCAAAGATGTAGCTATAGATACATGTCTTCATGAAAGTTTAGACCTTTAGCCATATGTATGGCACAGTAAGTGTTACCAGATTTTTTAAATTTCTGTAAGCAGTGCAGAAGATTTAGGCCCATATTTTCTATATTTTTATTAGTGATACTGTTTTAAAAATAATAAATATATGACCGTATTCAGAAGACAGGTTTGTCTTTTCATGCAAATGTTTTTGTAACGAGACAAAGTACAATCTATATATCCAAAATAGCAGCTTTGCCTCCCATGTACTATTGGGTAAAAAGATAACACTTTGAAGATTGTAATAAATTTGGCAAAAGCTATTCTGCTGAGCCACATCACAGTATATGGAAAGGCTACATGCTGTTATGTGGTGGTGTTGATTGGCCTGTAGCAAGGAACACATTATAAACCTCTTACATTATTTGGAAGTACAGTCATGCTATGTGTTTGGTGGTGGATGTATTTAGATGATTAAATAGACAAGCTTTGAAGAAGTTCAAAGTGGTTTTGGTTTGAACCACATCTAACAATGATGTGCACCTTACCTGAATTAAATTAGCAACGAAGAAAATGTTTTTCATCCTGCCTTCATTGAAAAGTCCTATTAGAATTATTTTTGAAGTAGCATTTGTACAGGGTTGTTTTGGGAGAGAGAGGGAAACATGCCATCTAGTAAAGCTGATTATTTTCTTATTGAGTTCTATAAATCACTTCTTAGAGTCATATTGGTGTTGATCCTTTTCATTCTTCATGACTCCTCTGCCATGTAGCGTTGGTCTTCAGTGAAATCCATGTTGTGCAGAATGGATCACGTACTGTGGCTGCATACTTGCATATTGCTCTGTACATTGACTTTTCATAGCTTGGCTTTTTATTACAGAAAAATAACATAAGTGGAAGCCATGTGTCCTGCATAGCTTTACTTTATTGTTATGCAGCATGTTAATGCTAGAAGCAAGGCCTTGATGGAATTATTATAAATAAGACCATATGCTTATACAAGCATTTCTTAAACTCTGACAATGGGGATTGTTTAATTCCATCAGTCATCAATCTGTTCCAAAATCTAGCACGTGCAAAATATAAGTAACAGAGGATTAAAAAAAACTTTAAAGGAAATCTATGTGTGTTGTAAAGAAATAATTCTTGTTACAGTTTGGGTTGAAGCTCTTGCATAAAGCAGTTGTTGTTCCATTCAGTCTAGATGAAGGAGCAGTTAATTCTCTTTTGTTGAACCATAGCAAAAATAGTAGAAACCGAATACAGGGTCGGATAAGAATGAGCAGAAACCATTTAGGCTAAAGCCTTTTCTTGGGAAATGATAAAGTGCATGCAGGAACTAGGACTGACTGGAGAAAAGGGAAAAGGAAAAGGAAATGCAGCTGAATCAAAAGCAAAGAAGCCAAAGTCACAATGACGTTTGAGAAACGAAGGGAGAGGTAGTCCTGAGTTGAGTGCCGACTGCAGGAGGGCAGGGAATTCCTTACTGGGGTTCAGGGAAACAGGAGTTTATACTCCTGTTTTATATAAACAAGGTTACATTAAAGGTATTTGTGCTTCCCTTATCAGTTTTTCCTCTCCAAGGGACTAATCTGAAATCTGCCAAATTTGACTAACTCTTTCATCCAAGAAGTGAGCAACAGTGACCTGAGTCAGACCCTGACCAGATGGTGACCAGGTATGCCAAGACAGTCTTCTACTAGGTAGCTCAGCTGATCTGGTCATCAAGAATATTAAGCCATAAGAAGACATTAAAAAATTACATTCAAGGGTGTGTTGGAAATGTGTGTATCTGCTTGTTGGCTTGCTTCCAAGATTAGCTGCTTAGACTGTGGAGTCAAAAAGAGCATTTGGATGGTCTAACAGTTCCCACTGCAGAGTACAGATAATAAATCTGCAGTTAGTAATTCACACGTGAAGTCCATTTAGGAGGCCAGCTATTTTGTAGTTAAAAGCTGTGATGGCAGGGAACTTGCCACACTCACTAGTCTGCTCTGCACCTAATCAGCATCAGCAAGGGGTGGGGAAAACAGCCCAGTCTCAATTTTCTAGCCTCATTTTTCATCTGTAAGAACTGTTATAGTTTACTCTTATAAACTGAGAAATGCTGACAGTATAAATGGATGGATCAGATTTTCTATTCTTGTAAATGGGTACAATTAAACTGAAATTAATACAGTGCCATTGAAATTGCCTGTAAATATCATTACACTGTTAAGGTTTTGGTAAGCTATTTGGAAGTGTGACCTTACCTTTGGGTTCATGTAAATGATCAATTTTATTCGCATTTCTTCCATCTCTTTGCCACCTCATTCCTGTAATTGCCATTGAACCTGCCTATAAAAATATTTGAATGGTGAATGTGTTAATTTCCCAGCTTGAAAAAAACTTCATTTCAGTAAAATGAGTTAAAGTTGAGTGAAGTCGTCTTCATTTTTTTATCCTATGCTAGTCAACACTCAGAATTTGAATACCTTGAAAAATAATGATACAAGACTGAGAGCGCTATGATTGATAGTAGACACACGGTTGCAATAGTATCAGTTTCCCACAGAAACAAAGGGAGAGAGTTTTTGAAAATGAATTCCAGGTTAGCCTTTCAAGTCAGCTTTCCTGACATCAACACAGGTATCTTGACTGTCTTCTTTCTGAGCTAATACTGACATTTTTTCCCCAGTCAACCATGTAACATAGCTACTGAAAGTTCTCTTTGGCCTCACACAGTTCAAATCTAAATCTGTAAGTTTTGACATAAATGTTGAGTGCATTCTCTGCCAGCATTATACTAGCCTAGAGGAAAGCACAAATGCTTTTGCTAGCCAGGTTGCCAGCAAAGGAAATAAGAATTAAGATACTTTTTGGGAAATCCAGAAAGCTATAATATTGAAGACCAAGAGCCTGATTTGTCAAAACAAATGGGACATATAAACCAAGCAGTGAAGACATAAACCAAAATTTACTTAGACCAAGAAGTGCTGTATGAAATAACTCAGTTACTTGTATCAGATATTTGTCCCTTCAGTTGTGCAAACCTTTGGCTTCCATTTGCCTACCTCAACACTTCAATATTTGTTCTCTTTTATATAGACTCCTTTAGGATCTGGGGCTTCATTGGAGCGGCAACCTTTTTCATTGTAAGACTTCAAACTGTATTTCAGTGATATAGTATTTTCAGTTGTACCCAAACTACTTCTTCACTTTTTTTGCCTCTTCAAATTACCATTTCAGAAATACTGGAGATAAAATAACTTGGCAAAAATTGCCCAGACGAAAATCAGTTTGTAAAGGAGAGATAAATCAACGGATGTTACCTATGTGGCACCTAGGTCTTTCAGAGGCAGTTTCACCCAGATGGTGTTTTTGCCCGAACAACAGTATAAGGACAGTTTAAGAGTTCCATCACATTTAATATTTTGTTTGTTGACAAACTCTTTTGTTCGCATCAGACAGTGAAGTAAATACTTTTGTGAACATTAATCCTGCAAACAAAGGAAACAAGACAATCAAGAATCCTGGAAAAAGAAGATTTATAAAGTAGCAGTACTATAGAAGAGCCCAGACCACCAAGCTGTAAATTGTCAGAAATCCATTGATACAACAGCATAATTGCAGCAGATGAGAGTCTGGACATAAATTTTCCAGCAAACTTTTCTTATTGTAGTTGTTATATTTGGAGTTTTTAAAATCCAGTATTGATAAAATTGGCACGAGTCTGACATTTACTGCTTATTTTTCCTTATAAACGAGATCAACTACCCATATGTCTACATTAGAGACAAATATTGTACAAACTGTGAGCATGTATCCAGACAGGAAAATGAGCATGTCTGTTCATCTTCAGTGTATGCAGAGATGTCTGGAACTGAAACAGAAGAAAAGAGACAGTGACTAAGTAATTCCTGTCTTTCTATTGCTAAGATTTAGACAGCTTGGTCAGTAGTCAACACAAATAAGCTCCAGGAGGGGTTTAAAATCAAGACACTCATATTCTCCCATTCAGCCCAAAATAACATGGAACACTGTTACTTTCAACATGAATCTCCAGAAGTGATAGGTAAATGGAAACCAGAACCCTAGTGAAAATGTCAAGATGAGAATAACTAGCCATGTCATCTTTTGTTTTCAAATGTTAATTTTATTAAAGACTGTACTGTTTGTGATCTGTTATAATTCATTTGTTCTCCTTAGAAGGGAAGTAGATAGAATTATATTTTATAGCCTCCTTTAGGCAATTATGAAAATATTTCTTGATAGTGAATGACCTGGTTTTTGGTTAACCTAATCTTCTGAGGCTTCTGAGACTTTTCTTTTTTTTCCCCTGCCACTGTGATGTCTTCACTACTTCAAGAAATGACTAAGGAATTTCCACATTCAGGTAGAAGTTTCTTCCTGACCCAGAGGCATGCTATTTGCTACACTGTATACTGAAATATGGTGTGTTTTGTTCCCTGTAATGCATTGCCTTGCCTAGGAAAAAAATACCACTTGCGTGAGAAGTGGCTTGTGGGACAGGATGTGCTGACCCAAGATAATATAGAGAAGTTGCAGTTGCTGATTGTTTACTACAACCTGGTTCACCATGGTTGTTTTTTAAAGTTTTACCAGACTCTATGATTTGGTAATACCTTGTAGCTGTAGTTAATACAGTGTGTATACAAAGAAAGTATTTTAAATATTGGTAAGTGCATGCTACTTGTTTTGACATTGCAGGGCATACTAACTGGTCCTTTTTCAAATGTTTGAAAACTTAATATAATGCTTTTGATCAACTTGTATTTGAATGTCCAAAACATGACCCTACCCAAAGATCCAAACATAGTAGATTCTGCAGAACTAGGAGCAATGGAATCCTCTCTCCATGCTGGCTATAGCGTGAGGAATGCACATCGCTGGCCTGAACTATCACTACCATCATGTTAGTGCCCCTGGAACTGTTGTGAAACACAAGACATGGGCAAGCATGTAATACAGACCTTCATTTTAGGGGCTGAGGGATGGACTCCGTATTTTTTGATGTCTAGGGCCTGAAGGATGGACTGGAATATCTGCTGATGTCCCTACTTATTTTCTATTTTTCTGTGCATAGTCTTTTTGTATCTTCCCCCCCCCACACACACTGTCTGTTTATATACAGTGAAACCCTCTTTGCCTTTTTCTTTTGAGTATTCCTATAAAAGTTTGGAACCATTTTGGAGTCTTACTTTTCTCTACCACTAACTTTTTTTTTTCTGGAGGTTTTTATTGTTAAGAAAGGTACAATGTCTACCTGTCTCTAAAACATAGTTGTACTTTTTCTTTTATTCTGTTTCTACTGTATTGCTTTTTGGGATGAGATCACACACCTGCATTGTACTATTGAAAGTGAGGATGCACTGGTGATTTAGATATTGACATTATAGCTTTAATAGTGTTCTGTATTTCCATCTTAATGCAACCAAATGTCTCATCATGATTTTTAGGTACTGGCTGCTTATTGAACAAATGTCTTTATTCAGTTCTCCTTGATGACTCCTTCATTTTTTTCACCAGGATCTTATAACTAATTCAGAAGTTATCAGTGCATATGAATAGTTTAAATTGTTCTTTCCAATGTGCCCTACCTTGCAATTTTTTACATTCAATTTAATCTGGTCATCATATCATCCAATTCCTTTGTTATAACAGGTCCTTGTGGAGCTCTTCAGAATCATTAGCTCAAAGGCTCCTGAACATTTTATCCCACTGCTTCTTCTGTCAATATAGTAACACGCAACACTTCAGGAAGGAGTTAGGAGATCAATATGCTGCCCTAATGGGAATGTCTTATGCAAGCTAATAGAAATAAAACCAGTAAGCTTCTACATACATTATTATTAAAACCACATTTCTCTTATTAAAACATGATCCTTTTTTCTATGGTTTTTTAAATTATGCCTAATATAACCCTTTATTTTTGGATGAACTTTAGTTGACAATTCAAAAGGATAAGGCACCATGGAAAATTTATGTTTTTCTAACTGGCATTGTGTAAATCTCTTCCATAAGATTATAGTCACAATCAGCACTAAAATATATTCATGTGTTTGAGTAACAAAATCTATTTTCAGGGAGAAAATCAATGAGAAAATGTTCATAATTTCTGAAAAGTCCTATTAATAAGCCCTATTAATAGAGGCAAATAAACACAACATTGCTGTTCCAGTCTGTTTGCTGATTGATTGAGGAGAATCTTGAGAACTTTTTAAACAATTCCTTGAAATAGAATTGTGTTGCTATATTCAGGGCAAATTATTCTAACATGAAAAATAAAAATCACCCAAACTCAAGGCTTTATCGAATACTGGTTTTAAGTAAAGATTCCAGTCAATTTACATCTTCCCATGCAAGCCTATCTGTAGTTTAATAAAGTTATCATCCAGTAAACCACTTGGAATTAACGTACCTTTCTGTGCATTTGCAGTCACAGGGAACTACATGTAGCAGTAAGGCTATTGTCACTCTTGCCCTGCTTATGCATCTAACATTAGATTAGTAATAAAATTATATAATCAGTTTTATTAATATTTTCATTACTTAATTATACATAAAATCAAGTCCCAGAGGTTTTTTTCTAGGGAGTCATGAACCTCCCATCACATTCATATTTATCACTCAGGCTAGAAGATTAAACTCAAATCCTTGTGTGTACATGTTGCATATATAAAAAGAAATAGAAGAAGCTAGAAATTAAATCAAAATGGTGTTAATTGCTAATAAATGCAGGATGTGCAGCTGGAGTGAAATTTTGTTATTGCAGTCCTGTTTGTAGGTAGATCCAAGATTCATGTTATTTAGATGTTTAACAGTATCTGCAAACTTGGTTGCCTTTATATATTTCTTCCATTTTCAGTGCTTCAAAACGTAGAGGTGGAAAATGAGAAATTCACATTGATGTCTTATCCTCTCTATCATCATTCTTGCGACAGCAATAGCATGAAGCTATGGGAGAATACTGCATTTGACAGAATTTTGCTGCTTATATAAGCTATTCATTTGCTTCACATGTATGTGAGGGAATATTATATGGAAAGGTTCTTTGTTACCTGAAATGCTGGCTATGCCCTTACAAATAATATCAAGATGTAGACTGAGAACAATATCATTTTTCAGACTGTCAGAAATACGAGGTTTTCACAGACCACAAATGCATTCCCTCTCAAAAATCCATGTAAGATACCAGTCAATTCTTTCAGTAAAATAACTGTCTCCTTGCCCGTTGTAAACAAAACGCCAAGCCATATTTCACAATTGCATAGATGCAAATATTTTTCTTTACTATTTTAAATAACAGCCCCATGAGAACTCCATTCTGTCTTTCATGATTAAAACATTTCTACAGAGGGAGTTAGAGATTGAAATCTATTCATTATGGAAACTATTTTCATGTTGTTCGAGCTTTTATGAAAGATTCCATGTTTCCACACCATTTATTAAGCAATAACATCACAAGAGAGAAACCCCAGGAATATTTTAGATTAGAAGAAATCTAATAAGGACCTTCAGAATTGGGGTGAACATGTTGTGCTGGAGATTTGAAAATGTTTCAGTGAAATCTTATCGCGGCTTTAGAAAAAGAGAATAATCACCCTGCCCCTCCCTCCCATACTATCCACTTGGACCAAAGTCATATCTTTGCAATTAAATCCAAATTATTATGAGTCATATGGTGACTTTCCGTAATGGGAAACAACAAGGATGTTGGAACAACAGTCAGCAAAAGGATTCATTGAACTGGAAAATGCAGTTTCGACTGTGAACTCCAAATAATTTAAAACCTATGGCGATATGATGATGGGCTTTGTTGGCATTTTATGGGGAGGCATTTAAAACTGTCATCTGTTTAACAGTAATTTTGCTGGAAGATACAGCAACTGAAAAACATAAAAAAAACCCAAGGGGAAAAGAAGATAAAAGTGTGGTTTATTTTGCATTTGATTGCCTTGTAAAAAGGTCAAATGTAGTCCTGTTACCCACTGGGCGGGAAGCTCACCTCTTTTTCCAGGGAAAAGTGATGCATTTTCCTTTCTGTGACTAACAGACCGAAGTCCAGGAAGATAACGTGCTTTTCTTTTTAATTTTATCAGAGAAAAAAAAAAAGATACTGGCAAGTTTCTCCCTCAGTTGTTTGGCTATATGCTAACTTTAGAGCTCGGAGAAGAAAAGAGCTGGAACAAGAAAAACCTTTGTGCCCAGCACCACCACAGGGTAGGAATGATTGCTGTTTTGCCCATTGTAATGTACTTTAGTCCAAGTCCCAGTGTGCTTGTGAAACTTGTCAAATATAAGTGATTTTCCAATGGTAGACTGTTGTCTATGTTGAGCTAGTGGAAGCCTACTAATTCCCTGCAATTTCTCAAGGTACTGAAGAGGACGATGCCACTAATACATGGTTAATACATCATCCTTAGCTGTTAGTACAACTTCCTTGTTCAAGCAGGTGCTACATTTCTTTCTTAATTTTATTTGTACTATTTTAGTCTATTTCTCTAAAATCTCACAATTTCCTTTGTTTCCTGGGACAACCATCACCAATAATCCTTAAGCAGAATATGAATCATACACATAGCATAGAAGAAAATGCCTTGGGTCTATGTTTCACATAGATGCTTTGGTTTTATTTTATTTTATTTTAATGTTATTATTAAGCAGTTAATATTTAAAGGCTTAAGATTTTCAAGGATTCAGTAAGTGATAAAGGACTTTTTTAATCTATTGCCTTTGGCTTTACCTCTTGGAGTTGCTATCTATACTTATTTATTTGCTTTTATTTTTAGCATGTGGTCAGAAAAATCTCTGCAAAAATAATTTTGAAAAGGTTACTCTGTGTGTTTGTGTGTGTGTGTGTGTGTAGGGGAATACATGATGGACCATTATTAAACCATAGATTACAATTTAATTTCTCTTCTGTGATATTGTTCAAAGCCTCACAGACAGGAGCTTCTTTTCCTTTAGTATCCACCTATATAAAAGGATCCTTTTATCCTTATTGAAGCCTCCCATAAGCAGTAAATTTCAGAGGCATCTGAAAAATGTAATATTTGATAAAAAGATTCAGCATTTGTCCAGGGTTAGCTGGGTGGTCAGAAGACTGCAGCTACCCAGCACAAAGCAGCGCTGTACAGGGATATCTGCATTAGATTAAATACTAGAAATTATATATTTGCATTCACCTAAAGGAATAGCTATGCTGGTTATGATTACTGAGACCAGTAAAACGTATCTATAGCATGGGACCAATAACGATGTCAATAGGAACTCCTGCAAAATTAATCCAGTCAGGAACCTGCCATTAGCAGTCAGAGGCCCCCTTCAACTGTAACCGGTAAATTCCTGGAACTGCTTGGTAATTAGCCAAATTTTCAATCTGTTTCTTCGTAGGACATAACAGTACAAGACAGACTGAAAAATAATAAGAGAGATCTATTCTTTCACTGTGCCTCAATGCTTGCCATTCAAATCATACTTCTTACTTCAGTATTTCCTAGCACTGTATTTTATAGCATTGTTTATTTGCATTTCACCATGCTTTTTTTTGGTTTCCATTTGCAAAAGGTCCAGAACAGTAGTAGAATTACTCAGATGTTGTTTTGAAAAATAATGTAAATAATACTTCAGAAAATTAGAAGAATTTTTTTTGAAGATTTTCTGATATTAATCAGGGGTGGAGATACCTTATTGGATGAGTCAGTTTGCCCCGTTCCAGACACAATGATTTCTTATCATATAAATACCAGTGTTGCTGCCATTTGAATTATAAATTGCTTTTATTGTTTCCTTGGATAGACTGTTCCATGCTCTGGGAGAGCCCATGAACTGAAGGTATGTCCACTGCAGGGAGCAGACAAACCTGGAGTCACTGCAGGATAGTCATTAATTTAAAGTCATATCAAGCTAGATTTGTGAAAATATGATTTTGACCTGGATCTAAACCAATTTTAGTTCAGTGATCTGAATGGAGTCACTATTTATTCATGAAAACAAAGAAGAAAAAAACAGGGGAAAAAAGGGGAAGAGAGGGGATGAAAATATAACAAACAATAAAACGAGAAAGAGTAAGGGAGGGCTAGAAGGCTTTTAAATCATATTTTGAAATTGTTAATATCTGGGTCTAGGTAGCGAGCATGCATAGGGAAATTAGAAGGAAGAGGTCATTAAACACAGGAAATTTCTAGGACTTTGTGAATGCAAAATTAAAAATCAAGCTTAATTGTAAAATGTGTAACAAGCTTCACCAGCCTGCAGAAGAGAAGGCTCCAGGGGGACCTTATTGCAGACTTTCAGTACTTTTAAGTACTTCTAAGCCCCCTTTAGGGGGCTTATAAGAAAGCTGGGGATAGACTTTTTAGCAGGGCCTGTTGCAATAGGACAAAGGGTAATGGTTTTTAACTAAAAGAGAGTAGATTTAGTCTAGATCTCAGGAAGAAATTTTTCACAGTGAGGGTGGTGAAACACTGGCACAGGTTGCCCAGAGAGGTGGTAGATGCCCCATCCCTGGACACATTCCAGGTCAGGTTGGACGAGGCTCTGAGCAACCTGATCTAGCTGAAGCTGTCCCTGCTCATTGCAGGGGGGTTGGACTAGATGACCTTTAAAGTCCCTTCCAACCCAAGCTATTCTGTATTTCTATGATTCTATGGTATTCTTTACTATCATAGCCTTTGAGCCTAGGACAGAACCCAGCTGCTCAGTGCTTGAGGGTTCAGAATGTTCTGCAGCAGTTGGTAATAAGACTGTAGAAAACATGGTCACAAATAAATGGAAATAAAAGCCAGAGCTTAAAAATAAGCTTTTTCTTGCAAAAACCTTTAATTCTGAAAGCTGTCAGAAACTAAGAAGAGCTGGAGAGATGACAGAAAGCTCAAAAATATACAAATTATGTTCTTCATAATTAAGAATTAAAACTTTGCAGCTCCTTCTTCAAGGCAGACATAGAATGGTTCTATATAGGTAATTTTTGTACCACATAAAGTCACCAAGCACCCTTCTGACTAGTGTTGTGCCCATTGGCATTGCAGTCCAGTGCTTAAGATGATGGAATATTTAGTTCTTAGAATAGAGACTTATTGCACCGTCACATTGATTGGGAACATCCATACTGAACTTTTAAAGCCTCTGGTTTCCTAAGTTGTTCTGAAATGGGAACAATCTGTTTATAAAATGCAGGCTTCATTAAGAGAAATTACTCTTTGTAAAGATGTTTCCTAGACATCAGCATCTTCCCTGTGGCAGCTTAATTACAGAACAGTGTACTTAGTTATAACTAATTTCTTATTTAAGAATGAGGACACAAAATTAAACTCACACCAAAATAAAGACAACCTGCAGCTGGCACATTTTGCTCTCAAGGGATAAAAATTCACAGACTAACTAATAAACTTTATTAGAAATTCCTGTTCTGTTGCTAGAAAGAAGAAAGTACTGCAAATAACTAATTGGAAAGTAGTGTGTGTGCTGGTGAGTTATTTGTCTCCATAGCACATTTAAATATATGGTCTTTCAGCAAAGACATGCTACCACAATGAGCTACATTATAATCACTTATGTGGTAGGTGGACAGAAAGGACAAAGGTTAGGTTAAGATTTCCTTTTGGAAGAGCAGATCCTGCAAACATGCTAGGTGTCCTCATCCCCTAAACTCAAAACAGGTAAATATGGTCATGTCTTCCTGGAGATTTAGTCTGCCCTCTGGGCTATGAATTCAGTTCCAGTTAGAAAATTCATAGTGACTTTCAAAAAATGTTTATGTGCCCCATGGGGAGGGGCAAGAGCAGTATTAGGGGTTCCAGATGGAAGAAGTCTCTGACCTAAAGCAGTCTGGGAGAGTTACCGCAGAAGCAACTAAGGATCTGGAAAGGAGTTGCACTCAGGGCTCCTGGCTTTTACAGTATGTCCATCCCATGTTTAGTTACTGCTCTTCTGTAGGGTTAACCAGTCAGATGCAATTTCCTATTGGCATCTCTGAGTCTTCTCAGACACTTCAATTAATAGGTTTTGTCTTATTGATCATAATGGGCTTAAAGCCAGGTCCTTTGTTCTTCTGAATTTATATTTTCAAGCAGGAGCCAGGGAGGCAGATCTATCACAACTAATCTGCAGAATACAAGAGTCTATGGAGAACTTTTTCTTATCCTTTGGGTCTCTTGCGATCACCAGCAATGCAGATCTTACAACACTGTGATATGATAATTGCCACTTTAAATCTCAGCTAAAGACACTAAAGAGGAATGACAGCTAGGTGACATTGGGCCCAAAATCCCAACAGAAAACAAATGTAGACCAAAGGTTTCAGATGGATTATTTGTGATTTGACATATGGGTTTTCTTCCATTTAATTATATAATTCTGAAATCCAAAGATGTCCAAAATAACCCCAAACAAATACATTTTCTGATGTTGAAACTTTGGAATTCTGTATCTGTATCTGAACTCTGCAGCAGAGAGCATTTCTAGAGCTGAGCCTGATCACCTCTGCTGCCTTCCTGAGACTGTACCCTGAGTGCTTAGAAATGTATCTTCCAGGCATTAATTGTTGAAATCCTGAGGGTTTTTTGTGTACCACTGGATCAAGTGGCACCACATCTAGGGGTATTTTATCAGAACATGGCTGACCATAAAATAGTAGAATCATAGAATATTTTACGTTAGAAGGACTCTGGGAGGGCACCTGATCCAACACCTCTCATGCCAACAACTTTCTTAAAGTGGAGGTAATTTGCTAACAGAAAAGATCTTGTGTGGAAAACAGTTTACACACAGAATTTTGGAGAAAACATTTTGGGTACAGCCCTCAAGAAAGGAAGGTGCTCACCATGTTATAGCATTAGACCTAGAACTGTTACAGAAAATGAAAATTACTTCAAGTGAACATGTTCACAGTATCCCAAGAAAAGTGACTTTCTCCTCACATTCAGAATTTCATTATTTTCTGTCAATAGATGATGCTGGATTTCAAGTAAGTGTTATAAAAATAAACTAGTAAGTCTGGCAGATAGACCCATCTTGGGAGTATACATGAAAGAGATCCCTAATATGTGCAAGAGATCCCTGTACAAGGCCTGTTTTCCCCCTCAGATTATGTCTTAAATTAGGCAGCCAAATATAAAGCTACTTCTTTTTTTTCCTCCCATCATTAATCTTGGGATAGGTTAAATAGATATGTTGAAGTCTTGGCTATGGAACTAGTTTGTCATTCTGGAAGGCAGTGACTGTGATTCCATCTCACAGATGCTCAGACACTAGGGGTTGTTATCAGCATAAAGGCTTTGCTAAACACACAGTGCACTTGCAGCCTCCATACCATTCTGCTTGCCAGGACCTACTCAATTTCTGAGTGGACATTTGTCGTGCAGCAGTTGTGTGTATTGCAGCAGTGATGTTCTTGTGAACACAATGAAATTAGTTATAAATTAGCTATTTTGGCTTCTGCTGCCAGGCTCAACATAGAATGACAGCTCAGGTATTTATTTTATTTATTTCTGTGTGATTTTATGGCACAAACTGAGCTCCATGTTGTTCTGAAATTTCCTACCTAGCTTAAAATTAGTTAACTGATTAGTTTAAACTACCGTTTAGATGTGTAACTAAGCTGTCGTTACAGTGCAGAGGTATCCTTCTGCTTTGTACAGAGCCTATTTTGATAAGTTCATGAGATGGTGCAAGCACCTTGACATGACCTAGAATCAAGCTGTAGGGTTTCCCAGAAGTTCTTTGCCAGAAAACTTGGGTACTCAGTTTGTACTGCAGAGCTAACGGGCTTTGGAGCAGGCATGCTCTTGCAGAGTTGAACACATGCTTATGATTTCAAGGGTACTTACATCTTTTGAGAAATGATGCTGTGGATCTATAACCCTTTCTAGGAGCTGTATCAGGGAACATTTTCTTATCTGAATAGATCTTATACAGCAGAGTGTTATTGTGAAAATAAGTCTCCTGTAAAGATACAGAAATCTCACCTCTGAGTACTGTTTTGCAAATCTGAAGATCTCCTGGGGTTATTACATCCTTTTCTAGGTGGGTTATGAGGCTTTCACCGTTCTATGTGATCCTCTCCATTTGAATTACATAGTCAGATAAGAAAGAAATTATGCCTTCCTTTTCTCCTTGGTAAAAAACTATTGTAAAATGGGTTTTGGATGTATGAAACATGTTCTCACATGAATATTTCAAGCCTAAGAAAATGACTGTAAAACATTGGTTAAGCAACAGGGATTCAAAATGTATTTGACTGTAATTTGTAATGATTAATTCACGGAAAAATTGACAGACATTTTTGGAAATTCCAGAGTTGCGCTTACATTGATGATTTTTCTGTTTGAATTTGCAAAATGTAATTCCTTTTAAAATCTTTAAATGAAGAGGAGGAAGCGATTTCTGATAAAATTTTAAGGGAATGACATCAGAAAGCCATTAACTAGCTTTTTAAACCTACAGTTCAGACTACAGCTCTATACATCTCAAAATTTAATATGGTTTTAATTAGGGTTTTAATTTCAGAACACACATAATTTCTTCTTGCAAATTAGCTATTATTAGTGAATCATTCTCTACGTGGTATGCATTATAATTCCTGATTTTTGAGAATTGTCTTTCTGGCTGCAAGCTTTTCACCTTCCACTGTATTTACTTATTCCTGTGGGATGCTGAGAACCCTTGGCTCCCCCTGTCTTTCACATAACTGAGCTCTGAGCATACTTAGGTTCTTTGATTAAAAGTTTGTTCCTTCGTTTGCTTTGTGCTCCCAAAGGCTTTGCTTCCAGGCAGCTCACATTCATTAAAGACTCTGTGGAAAACACATGGGACAAACTTAATTCAGCAGTGCCAGTTCAGAATAGCAATGCATGTTCAGTGAGAACAAGGTGCAAGACAGTTGGCTTCTTGGGAATTGCTAACCACCACCATGGTCTTCAGAGGCAGGTGCACTTGCTGGAGACAGGACTCTATATCAGGGGATACTGGATCTCTCTTCTGTAGAAACACAGTGATTTCAAAGGTTAGTGTATAAGGTGAAATCATAGCGTCTCTTTACCCATTACAAATTATCATACTACTCTTGAACTATACACAGTGCACAGCGTAGTCTTCATTCCATTGCTTATTTCAGATAGTTTGGGGTTTTTGCATGTAACAGAAATGGGCTTTAGTCCTGTTTCTGCATTTACTGAAGTACATGGAGTTTTGCCATCCACTAAAGCAAAGGGCAAATTGGATTAAAAAAAAAAAGTGTATTATTTGATGTATTTAGTAGCATGTGTACTATCTAGTGTAATAAATACCTCATTAATAGCTAGCAAGTACTTTTACATATAAATTAGGAATGAAGTATAATGCAATTATTAATCTCTGATCTAAAATATTTACATTTCTTAATTGATATACAAACCACAAGTGTGATTTGCAAAAAGCTATCGTAAATACTACTTAATTTTTTAAAAAGAAATAAGTACCAAGTAGACAGGCAGATTTCCTAATATGGTGATTCAGTGAAGAATGTTTGATCCTGATGAAACAAATTCTGCATCTATTGCCCAAGTGACTTTAAGGAACTACAGAATTAGGATATTTAGTTTTAAATGTAAATTTTATTAAAATTCTCTGTTTTCCCTTAAGGGCTGGAATTTCTTCTCTGTGGCAAGAAGTCATAGAATTTGATATATTTTATAAAAATACTTGTTCCAAGTAGTTACACTAGAAACTACAAAGCTATTTTTAATCAATATGCAGATACCTAAAAAGTATACACAGTATACATAAAAAGGGAAATTAGACATCCATATGTATATGTAAAAGCTTTTGATGCAGTTTTTCCATGTTTGCAGAGAAAGAGATTTTTGCAGCTCGTGACAGGGCCTATTAACCTATAATCCAGTTTTTCATTTTCAGCCTGGACCCTCGGCAGCATAAGATATGGCTCAAAATGAAAGCTGCAGGAGTCCAGGCTCATGAGGCAACAGTCAGGAAATAAAACCCAAAGTCAGACAAAAGCTTGAAGCATCCTAAATGCAAAATAAAAAAAAGTAAAAAGGGAAGGAAGACAACCAGTAGGGCTGCTGACAACCACTGGTGCTGCTGGGGCTGATTTGCCAGTCAGGTCACAGCAGAGACCTCTAGTGAATATTTTTGAAACTTTGTTTTGTTCCACAGGTATTTTTTTAACCTGTTTTCTCATGAAAGACGGATTGAGAAACTACTTTTCCTTCTACCCACAGAAAGGAGAGATGATGGAAAAGGTTGTTGTCAAGCCATTTGTGAAAGAGAAGGAATTGGAGTTTTGCATGTGTGGTTTTAGGACCAGAAGGGATGAAGTATGAAGCTGAGACTCTTCTGGAGTCAAAAAATCTTGTTTAATTTTTCATCTTATGACATGTGTCTGTTTTCTAACATTAAAAAATATCTATTAAATAGCACTACCCCAAATACCTAAGCTGATCTCTGGGATTTCCAGCAGTTACACTAGAAGCAAAATTTAGGATGAAACGCACAAATATCACATTGTTTCTACTTTGGAAATTTTTTCAATATCTATGTAAGCCATTTCTCATCATGATACTATTGAACCAGACACTAACGCTTGATGGGTTAGGCATATGCTAGCAGCTTTTTTTCTGCTGCTCTGTCTGTAAAACTAGGAGTTGTTTGGAAGTCCATTCCATTTTATCTGGATTTCAGAGACATTAAAAAAAATATTTTTTTTTTTTAATCAGAAGTTGTATCACCACCATGGTGCATTTAAGAACAGAAATAGCAAAAGCTTGGTTGGGTGGCCATGCTTTAGAAGGATTCAAAACCAATCTGTTGTGTGGGCGGTGCTGGGTGACTTTGATTACAGGTAACATTAGCAAAGGATGAATACACTGTTGAGTGTTTCACTTCTCACTCCTCATTCTACTACCATGAGTCAAAACCTCGGGAATAGGTCACAGAAACTTTTTATATGTTGTCAGCTCAACTGAAACCAGTGCTGCCTTTAAATTGCAGGGATGATTGATATGGCCAGTTAAATCATAGCATGCTATATGCAGCTGACATTTTTGAAATATTTCTCTGCAGTCTCACATTTGTCCTGTTCTCAAGAACAAACTTACAACTCCCATGCTCTTGGGCATGATATAAATAAAAGGAGAGAGTGAGCTTGTAGGGAGAATTGAAAATAATGTTAAAAAGTTTGCAAATAATCTTGCATGGAAAAACTATACAGAATTTAGGACAGATAAAGACAATAATATTCTTAGAACTTAACTGTTTAATTCATTTCTGAGTGGTGAATGACAGCCTTTGAATAAATGACCAGCAAACCTTTTTCTCAGTTGCAAAAGCAAGAGTGTGATTTTCCATGAGTGAAACCCCAGAAACTTCAGACTTTCAAGTTTCTTCTCTCAACGTGTGTACAATTTCAGAATATATTTTCGTCAAAAGTACTCTAAGTGGCAATAAAGACGGAATAAGAGTTATGTAACATATAGCTTGAACATTTAATCGCTTTCTCAGAGCTATTATTTAGTATTGAAAGTATGTCAGGAGTCCTAAGAAGCCTTTTTAGCAATTCATTGGTTTCTACAGTTTATTTAATTCCTTTCATAAATTACACATTATTTTGCCATTCAGTTATGTTTGGTGATGAGAATTTACTATGTTCTTAGGGTATAGCTTGCTAAAGTGAACACAGGTGAAAGGTCTTGCTTACATGCCAAGAAGCTATTTTTTTAATGCTGTGGCTTTGCTGAGCTGCAGTATCATGATATATTAGACACTAGTAGACTGATGAAGATGTCCTGATGCAGTTTAAAGTTTGTAAAAGCAATAATAAGAAATGTTTCTTATCTGCGGCAGAAATGTGTTGTTGGAAACTTCAATGACTGTGACAAAGATTCATCCTGTTGAAAGTTTCTAAGTGCAAGTGGGCTGTAATTGTCATCTGCATTTGCTGTTTTCTGTATTTTCAGTATCTTCCTCAGGTGGAGAAGCACTGTCTTCTCCAAAAACATTGACTTCAGTCTCCCATGGCTGGTCGCTTGATGAAACGGGTTTATTATGTGTGATTCTGAGTGAGAAAACAGAAACAGCAATAAAAAGCAAGCAGATTGGCAGTTGCTATGGCAATTCCATCCTTTGTTAGGGTTTGGCATAAGTCTTAGGAGCTAGGGGAAATGCTTGGAAATGGTAATTAGTTTTTTCAAGGGAATGTAATTTTCCATTGTGAAGAGAGATTATAAAGTCAGCACTTCAACTGATACAACTGGATTAAGGAATCTAAATTTTATATTCTCAGTTTCTTAAGGAAGGGGGGACATTTTCTGTAAAATAATTGTATTGTTATCTGCAATTCCAATTATGTAGTGTCAAATTTTATTTCATATTATTGACTTTTTCCAAATGTATATTGGTGACAATCATTAATAATATTATCTGAGCAAACACAAACCCAATGAAGTCTGTTATTTGTTGCAAGAGGTCCATTAATTTCAGTATAAAACATGGTGCTAAAATAACTTAGATATTTCCAGAACCTGAGAGGAAATTATTATGTGAGTTTTGGGACACAGCTTTGAGGGATGATCTCTGGGGAAGTTCCTGAAAATGAGATAAAGTTGCAACTATGTGGTATTTATCCATACCATACGTTTAGTAGATAGCAAAGGACTTCCAGATTAGAAGTCTGATGCCAAACCATTTTTTCTGGAGAAAAAATCTCTGGCGACAAGGTATATACTAGTGCTGCTAAGCTTATGAAACACCTCTTGGTTTTGGGTAGACTAATGGAGTGTGCAATAATACTCTTCTCCATTTATTATCCTAATTGCACTGGCTACAGCACAGACATGTAAAGGCTCTTATTTATATATTGCTTTTTTAGTCTGAGACTCCCCTTATATTAAGCCTTATTAAGCATTTTCCAGTGACATATTTTTTTGTATTTCTAAGGATGGATATTGAATAGATTTAGTGGTCATTTTGGAAGTGTAATACACAAAATTCTCTGTATAAACCGCAGTACAACCACAGCACGCCAGTTGTATATCACTTGATATTTGTTTCTGATAGAGTTGAATTTGTAGGAGATAATGTTTGTTCTCATGAAGAACAATAGTTTCCTACTGTCTCTTTTAAAACCAGCACACTTATAAGAAGTTTTAAATTCTTACCATTTGGGAGTAGCTTTATCCCATATCCTGTATTTTGTAACACAGATGTAACATTGAGAAACGTCTTTGCAATGAGATTGTCTCACTACTGGGACTGTAAAGACACAGGAGACATTCTGGGCAAATGTGCTAAGAGAAAAGTGGAGAAGACAGATGTTTAAAAATACCCACAGTAAAAAGCATGGAGTCTAGCTAACAGCTGAGTCACAAGATAGGCTGAAATGAACCTATAAATTCAGCCAAATAATCGTCTGGCTTTATTTTTTCTTCAGGTTCTCTGCAAGAAGATTTTATTGTGAAAGTACATTGAAGAGGTAAGTTAATAGTAATTTTTAAAACCCCATTTAAAAGAAACTGTCTTTGTACTTTAAAGGACATTTTTAAAATATATGATGGCAAAACCAAGTCAAATTTTGAATTATGCTTTTGTTTCATGCCAGAGTAGTAGTCTAAAAGGAACTTCAAAGGAGAAAGGTACTATAAGGCACTATCTTCCTATTTTGATCCAAGAGATTATGATTTACAAATAACACAACAAACAAACCAGAACACAAAGGAGAAGAAAGTAATTATTTGTAAGGAGGAACACTTCAAAGGTGGAACATGATTTCTTTCTCTCGTGTTAATATGACTGGCTTCTGATTCACACAAATGAAAGAAAAATCAATATTCTTATGTGCTTCAGTTAAGAGGTACATAGGAGTATGGACACCTGTGTGGAGAGGAGGCTCTTCATGCATGTGGATGCATTCTCTCTTGGAAGAAGTCTGTCTTCTTATTGTCACCAAATGTGTAAGGAATCTCAACCCTTTAGCTAAATGGTTAAAAAGACAGTGTAAATAACCTCCAGGTGCTGTCTGGAGTCATATTTGTGAAATTAGGGGATATTGTCCTAAAATCCCCATATACTTTTCAGTGAGGACTAGACAGCATTCTTGGAACACCTAATAACCATTTTGTATTTGTTATGGGATATTAATTAATCTCAGAGATGTCCCGAAGACATGCATAACCTGCTTACACAAGTTTTCATACCCTGGTCTGCTCTATACGGAACGCCCAAGCATGACTGAGGGCTGCACTTGCCTAGTAAGTGACCCCAAATGTAAAAGAGCAGATCTGTTCCCTCCTGGGGACTGTGGCTAGCAGCAACAAAGATGTTTTATAGCACTTCACAGCTCTGAGAATCCATTAGGAGATCACACAAAGAATACTTCGCCAAGAGAGATCATCTGGCCAGAAGCCTGTAAGCAGAGCTCTTAGAGGTCCCAGGGAATTACTTTGCATACTTACATGTCTAGACTTTTTGAATAATTTGTGTTGTAGAGAGACACCTTCAAAATCAGTTGAGAGAAGTATTTTCTCAAGAGTCTGAGGAGGAAAACATCTATTCAATTGTGTTGATTAACATTTTATTAGGTTTTCCTGGTATTGCCAGACAGGCTGTAGATTTATATTGGTTATATGCCATATTCCACTGAAACAGCTTAGTACAGTGAAGCATACAATTGCCAATATCAAGGAGAGCACTTTGTCCTCTGGCTATCTGCATTCCAGGTTCCTTACCAACTGGAATATATATACATGAATGCAGATTTTCTTTCTCTGTTACGGTCACAGACTTGAATGGACTGAAGAGAAGAGTTTGAAAGGGTCTGCAACATTCCTGCCAGGGCATCTTTAAGCCTATACAATTGTACCTGTGTTCTTTGCCATCTGTCCCACCTGAAGGTGCAGAGGTGAAAGAGGCCAGTGATAAGATAGGATTGATCTAACAAGGAGCATATACAAGTAACTGTAATGTTGAAGAGTGAGATTTTGTCTCCACATTCTCTGGCTCTACATGGAGATGACCCTGAGCACTAATCCAGACTGGGTTCTGCTATTGCAGCCTAGCCTAAACATAGTACGAGACTGTGCTCTGCAGAGGTACTCAAGTTAGGGTTTTAAGAAACCTGGCAAGAAAGTATTGAGTCTTCTAAGTCAAATGCAATTAGCTGCAGAGGTGTGTAACAATTCTTATTATTGGGAACACAACACACACATTGTTATCTTCCTTAGTGTCCTAAAATGCGGCAAAGCAATGCTCCCATTCCTTGAGCTTGTCCCTGTGTGCCATGACAAGGGATGGAAGCATTCAGAGCTGTAGCTTGCATAAGCAAAGACACTCAAATCCTTCTGGCATCCTCTGTAGTGGAAAAGGGGATAGAAGAAGTAACAGTGGGGGAAGTGAAAGAGCCAGAGAGTGGAAGAAAATGGAGCAGTAGGAGGTGGTCTGGAGCATCTTGATGCAAGAGCATCAGCTCCATGATGTTATTTTTCCTGCCTTGGATAGTGGAGGTTGCCAAAGTGAGACATAGATTTTAGCAACATTGGGAGAAACAAAGCAGGGATGGGC
>NW_010547113.1:22378-51468 GCF_000687285.1 Phaethon lepturus
TTTCAAAGGCAAAAGATGTACAAGGATGATGGCACCATCCACCATAGAATTTTTTTAATGACTTGCTTAGCTGCAGCTAGTCATGCCACAATCATCAGCTCATTCATTTGAAATGGATTTTATGAAAATGAACTCGCTTTACTTTTTTTCCAAAAACCTAGACAAAACTTCCTGCCATTGACTTTTTTAACCAGAACAATTTTTAAATTGTTATTATAAATTATTTGTTCTCACATGAAACTACTCTTGTTCACAGCATTCATTTCCATACACACAAAATAAATTCATCTAATGGACTTCAATACAACTGAGAGTTAAAGGAGGTAAAAATAAGCCAATATTCCCCTATCAAGAAAATATGTCTCAAGTTAGTTCTCCTAAAGCAAAGCAATCATCTTTTTATTCTTATAAACCAACTTTTTATTCTTATGTAGTGGGTAACTGAAAGCTTTTGCACACAATGACATACTTTCTGAGTGATTAAACCTTTTTAGATCTGCAGGTTTTCCTGTGCTAATGTAATGCTGATACAGTTTGTCCTATCTTTACAATGTGATAAGCTTGGAGAGAACGGGGATTTCACGGTAAATAGAGGTACAGTGAAAGTGCCTTGTAAGGTTCACACCCCATATATCAATGTATTTAAAAACCCAAGTAATTTTGGATGATATCTTACCTTTTAATGTATTAGTTATAATATGGTTCATGGGCTAAAATTAAACAGCCTAGGGTGATCATATGGTAGATGATAAAACATTAATCTCATCATAATTACAGAACTTAAATATAAAAGATCGAAACCTAGTAATGTTGCACTTTGAAATAAAGATTGTATTGTAAATCTGGAGGGTCATGTGAGTAACATCCACTCTAGGATTTTAAAATATTATTTCCTAGCCTTAATAAATTCATTTTGTGTGGGATTCAACCTTTTCCTCAGTAAAACAAGCAAACTAACAGTGTCCTTTCATAGTGGTGGCATCATGGTACTGAGAATTTCCATGTTAGAATGTACCTAACGATATATTTTTATATCATGTATACAAATTTGAAATATGGGGGGTTTGCAATAATACTACATAACTAATGGAAGCAAATGCTTCCCCTGCACTCCCAGCCAAACACATGCACACAGCAGAAAACCCCCTTGAAGTCTACACAAGGAGGATGTGAAAAATAGCCTAGAGAAATCAGAGGCAATGTAATATCAGTTTTCAAACAGGCAAAAGGTTACTACAGGAAGAGACATTCTGAGTCCATCCACTCTTATTCTAAATGTAGTGCTCTCAGAGGACATAAAAAAGCCTTGGATTTTTACCAAGTAACAGCAATCCACCTTCGTTATGTACTCCCTCACTTGTTTAGTGGGCATCTTAGATACAGCAGTTCTAAATTATAGTGAGACTATATGGCTGGGAGCTATTATGGAAAAAACATTGTTATGAGAGAACAACAGAAGCTGCTTAACTTTAAATGAGGACAGCTCCCATTCTACCTGTGATTTACCATTAACTGCATTGACATCGAGGATTTCTGACTCAGTAGCTTCAGAAACACAAGTTTCTGACCTCTCCATGGCCATAAGAAGCCATAATAACATAATAGGATTTTAGATTGGAGAGAGGAATATAGGAAACCCGTTCAAATACCACTGGGCAGGTTCATCATAAGAGAACACATGGATATAGGCAGACCAACAAATCAAAATATATGTAAACATAAACTTAATTCTGACTTCAAAAATGCTTGTAAAGAAAGGAATACAGTCATATAAGCTTAAAGAAACCTAAAAGCAGCTACTGCAAAACACCTCAGCATTTTCTGCCTCTTTTCCAAGTCCAGAAGGGATGGTTTAAGCATCAGCTCTAGAAGACAAATGAAAATGGAGAGATTTTGTTAGGTGGATTTCCCTCTATTGGTGTAGGTCCCTTCCCTCATTAAAAGACACACCTCCATTTTTTCTTTCCATTATTGCAGACAGAAGCTGTTCCCCTGGAGTGCACTTGTCTAATTTTGTTGCATTTATGATGCTTCCTCTGAAATTTTTTTAGTGATGTGACCAACACCTTCAGTAATAGTGTGAGTTTCTGGGTCTGTTTTATACTCTGCTCTCATTAGACAGGTGACATATACTTCCCTGGGATGTCCAGATCATTGCCCACTTAATAATGGGTTATCATTTTGATGGTCCTTTCTTTCACTTTGTAGTATTGCTATTTCGTGGTTATACCACCCAGCAGTGCTAAAGAGCAGCAAACATATGGCCCTGTCAGGAAGAGGTCTCTATTTTTAAAGCATTTTCATTATAGTATAGACCAAGGACTTCCATGAGAAGGTCCAGGTCCATGCCTAAATTTAGGCATAATGAAACCTGTATGGGAGGGAGGAGGGTAAAAATGAGAACACAGAGATGATAAGGACTTTTCAGATAATCTGTTTATTGAGCTAATGCATGCAACAAAAGTGCATAGGTGGACTTTCTCCATTCTTCTCTGCAGAAGGTATTTCATTAGCTATATTTGTGCAATTATCCTTAACTCCAGAATGGTTCTTATATACAAAGGTTGGATGACCAAACCTCTAGTAACTTATTCTTCTTTGCTATGTTATTTAATTTGTTACTATTTCCAAATAAACAGGAATGTTAGATCTACTGAGCACTGAACCAATTTCAGCACTGGTGAGAGTTATGAGTTCCCTTTAGCTTCATAATGACAAAGGAAAACCTCTCCAGCAAAGTAAAGTGTAAATTATTTTTAGTGAAAGAAAACAATGGTTCTCTTTTTAAGTAGGAAAATAAACACAATTATTCAGAAATAACTGCAATGTACAAGGTAGTGATCCATGATATCATCTCAAAGAAATTAATGTAAATAAGTGGGGCAATAATTTTGGAAAATCTTTTGATCATGTCTGCAGAAAGCATTTATTGGTCATGTACTACCTGCCTTCCTGGTTTTGTTTTTTTTTTTTTTCCTTATTTGGCTTTTTTGTTAGAGCGGGGTAAGATTATTTATACATCTCAAGTCAAGGTTTGGGTCATTTCAATCTCCACTCAGACCCAGCTGAAGAGATTTCCAGTCTTCTGATAAGATAACTTGGAAACATCTTTTCCAATCTTGAAGATGGAAATGTTCCATAGGAACATATGTAGGAACATATATGCATATATCCAATTTTGAACATTTACAATAGCTAAAGTTAGTTGGTTTCAATTGGTACTGAGTATTAGGTTCTGGTTCTGCAAATCTATAATGTTACATTACACATACATTTAAATAAACCTGCAGAAAGTAATATATGTATATTTATTTTTGTAAAAGTAATGTGAATCAGAGTTCTGACTTGCTTTCTGATTTGGGGACGGGGGAGAAGGATTCATTTTTGTTGGGTTTTTTTAGTATTTGATATTGGCTGTCAATCAGGTTGTCATCAAATGTAGTCAAATATGATGATCTTTCCTTCAGTCTTGTCAACAAAGCAGATGGGATTCTACTCTTCATTGTTTCTCTAGTTTTCTGTTCAAAATGCTGTAAATTAGATTAAATTGAACATCTTCCTTCTATCAAGACAGATTTTTTTGGTAATTAGATATTTGAAAAGCCTCCAGCAACTTTGACTCTATTCTCCTTTTCCTTCTTGTGTAAATCAGCACAAATCGAATGAAAATCCTAAGCTGTGCTTTTCTGGTGTCACGAAGAACAGGAGAGTTTAAGGAAACCTTCTCCTCCTGCAGGAAATAAGAAGTCAGGCTTTTTTGTTTTCCTCTGGCAGTGGATGACTTGATAGGTGAGGATAAGCGAAAGTGCTCTGATATGACTACCAGTTCATTTCATGCAACCCCTCTGAACTACTTCAATTTTTTTGAGTCAGGAATAAGTATTAGTTGTGCACACCCCAGGTGACAGAGCAACTGTGCACAATGGATATCTGTAGCAGATGTGCATGTGCCAGTATTCCTGCTTCCCTGCCTTCTCCATAACACTTGAGGTCAAATTTAATCTCATGTCCGATTAAACACATTCATCTGTTCAATAACTAAAAAATGTCAGTTGTCAGGGCTGCATCCAAAGCTATGGTTGCAGCAACAACAGCAAGAGAGAAAAGATTGCATAATCTCTGTTTATAGACAGTCCTTTGGCTTTTCGCTATCTTGCACACCAAAGCAAGTAAACTGCTGTTAATCTTAATACTAGCAGTCTGAACCAGAAATTAGACCTTGTCCATTATTTATGAGGATGAGTGGAAAGTAAATAATCTTTTTTAGCATTAAATTGCAAATTCGGAGAGAGATATACTGGGTTTGGATGATATGACACAGAGAAATAAATCTTACTGCTCTCCCAATTTAACACCTCAGATTCTAAAGGCATAAAAGTGGTTTTATTTTCTGCATCCCCTTTGAGTACCGCCCTTTTTTGGTCTTACATGTTAATGCATTTACTCTCTGCTGTTTTACAAGACAAGTAAAACTCAGGTATACTATCAAGATGGAAGAAGGAAACTATAGGCCCAAAGCCTCCTTTCAATTACACCAATATAAAGGAATAATTTAATTGAAATCAATGACATTTCCCTGGTGTGAGACCTGCTGACAGCTATAAGGCCTCTACTAAGAATATAGTAAAGTGAAAGGTAGTTGATGGATTTGTTGTTTACCATATAGTGGCAGCATGTGCTTTTCCATTGCCAACATCTAAATATTAGGCCACAATAAAATCTGCTGCTTGTGTGGCTGCCATTGCAAATCTGGTGCTTTGATATAAAGGAGAAAGTAAAATGTGACAATAAAGTGGTTGTCTGCCATTGGCAAATTTTACCAAATTCTTATTTAACAAGAAAAGACATTCTTTCCTCACTCCATCATGGTGTTCTTGGTTCCCTCCTTCTCCCAGTGTCACTTTTAAAGCCTTGTTTCCTGACTGATGGTAGGAAGATTAATCCTTTCACGAAGCAATAAGGACAACTTCCCTTAATTGTGCCCAAGGCTGCTTTCCTTGTTGCCATCACTCTGCAACCACACTTTATGAAATGGTCCATATATACAATCCAGAAAGATGACTTTTTGAATGTGTTGGAGGCTATTAACCCTAGAAAAATAAGCTAGCATTTCCATTTAACTACTACCCTGGAGTCTTCTCACTTACGTGTTATGGATCATTGTCTGCACAGAAAATCAAGCTTAAAAAACATGGGAAAGGGCTGGATACCCATGTTAAATGTAGAAGAAAAAAGCTTCTTGTGTATCTTAAAGTGCTTTCTGGGGATGCTGATGTAAACTCAACAGAAAGTCCAGTTTTCTAAACATCAGTGATGTAGCATACTCCCAACTATGCCTCCAATTTTAATTTTCATAAGTAATGCTGGCTTTCTTCTGCATACGACACTCCCACCCCCCAGTGTTTAATTTTTATCTGTTAGCTTTTTAACTCAGTGTTTTCTTTTTTTGCTTTCCTCAGGGAAACTACAGGCAGGAGTGTATCCTGGAGTAATTTATTTATTTTTTACAAGATGTTGCCTGTAAAAGGGTATTATTATCTGGAACATATTTATATTTCTACTCAATTGCATTCTTTTCCCTATGCTCTGCTTCCATTATGGAAGACTTCATTAGCTGATTGACTCCTATCTCTTTCCTCATGGAAACTGGTAATGTTATCAGCTCTCAATCTAAATCATAGACCAAATCAATATTGTATGGTCATGAAAGAGCAGGCTAAGGCTATATCTATACTGAGAGACAGTGAGATCAAGCAGAAGAAAACTGGGTCTTTGGGAACTATGTCCCTTCATGGAAATAACTTGGTAGCTTCCTCACACACACAGAAAGCCATATCTTCTGGTAATGAAAATGAACATTGATCCACTGACATAACTGGAGCTATTTGTGTCAAAAGCAATGAAGGATCTAGCCCTGTAACCCTACTTTTCCATGCTTTTTCTCATGGAGAGGCTTCCAGTCAGAATCCACTGGTAGCAGAGATGGTTTTTCATCACTGTTCAAAACAGAGGCATATCTGAGAGAAGCACCAGAGAAGGGAGTATCTGTGCTGCAGAGACCATCGATACAGACTTTTAACACCCTTGCTCTAGAAGCTGGTGTGATGTGGACCTGCATCAAGCTTAAACACAGCACAGTGCTATATTATGCTGCTGCATCGTTTTCAGAAGCCAGTGGCTATCTCTGCCAGACACTAGGGCGTGTGGAGCTGTCGGCTCAGTTAGAGCTGTCGTGGGGAGCAGTGAAAGTAAGGGTTACATGGCTGAGATATACTACCCTACTACCTAGCTTTTAACTGTGATGGGGGATTACATATCAAGGAGGGTGTTATCTTTTCTGCTGCAGTCTTATTGCTGGTGGAGCAGCAATGAAAAATAACTACTAAGAGGTATGTTTAGGCAAGCCACTTATAAAATTCTGCTAAAATATAAAAGAATTGTAATTTCATTAGTCCTTCTAACAGCTGGGAGCCCAAGGGCAGGTAAAAAAAATGCATAGGACTGAGCTTTTTCTGTATCCCGTGAAGGCTTCTGATGTCTAAAGAGAACTAGGGTGGCTATACAGAAGAGAAGAGGACATCCAGTTGCTTTGCCATCAGAATGGTATGCTCAACTCCATTCTAGTGGTTTTTTGTCCCATGGCTTGTGGCTGTTCACCAGCAAAATCACCTAAGTTCCAGGAACGTAATCACCAGATTCATATTTTATCCAGTCTTTCAGGATCAATTGAACATTTGCATTTGAAATATTAGTAAATTCTTAATCCATCTGCATAATCTTAGGCTGGCTGCAAGCTTAACAACTGCAACCTTTGGTATGCACTTGAACTTCAAACCTGTGCTGTTAGGGTCATTCCTTCTCTAGGTGTATGCAAGTTAATGAACTAGGTCCATCAGTTTAATAACAAAAAACAGGTTATGTATGACTATCATAGGTTTGCAGATGATGACACAGAGGATATATAGCTACACTTTTGCTTATATTTACTGCTTGGTAAATATATTCTGCTGTAGATTTGAAATGTCCTTCTCCTTTTAAGTTTCCTTTATTGCAACCAGAGCAGATGTAGGCTGATTAGCATAAAAGACAGACTGCACTATGTTAAAAGGTCTTGAAATAACATTTGGAGCCTGTATAAAATAATGTCATAACTATCACATATATAGTGTCATATGTCCATTTTTTACACAACTAGTTTATGTTTCATACTTGAAAAGTCCTTTAGCTAAAAGTTTTGAAAGTGAATGCCTATAATCTGACATTTGCACCTGTATTCAGACACATAAATAGAAGTACATGTATTCCTTTAGACTCACAGCTTATATGACAACTGGTGATTTTGTAAATAACATTTCTTACACAGCTAGAGTGGGTGAGACAAGAAGGCAACCTTCCCCAGTATCTCTGGCAGTATCTAACAGTGGATGATTTAGAAAGTATTAAAAAATGACAAGCATATACTGACACTTCCATCAGTACATCCTCCCAACTTCTGTCAGTTTAACACATTAGAGGCACCTCTTGGGTTGTAGTTTGCATCTGTAATAATATTTGATAACCATTTGAGGATTTTTTCTTACATGAATGTATCTAGTAATCTTTTGAATCTCTTCATAAATGTGTTCTCCAAGGGGCCACGAGTTCCACTGCTGAATTATTTATTGTGTTAAATTGTTCTTCTCTTTTGTTTTTTATTTAAGTCCCTAGCTTTAAAAATAGTAGTGTGGCAAGCTCAATCCTTCTTGGTCTCTAATTATTGCTTCAATATTTAAAGAATTATTTAAGAGTGCAATTTCTGCTTGGAAAAAAATATGGATCTCTTCTTTCTAGTACTTCTTTAGTGCTAACTAGGATAAACATTCCTCTCGTGTAGATACCCTGCACTAGCTGCCAGGAGGCAGACAATGACAGTATCATATGTCAGTTTGTAATGTTCCCACGTGGTAAGTAACTGATTTCCAAACACAGGAACGGATTGGTGATGCTTTAGACTCCTTGCTCTCTACGGAAAAACACTTCCCATATAGCTCACTGTTGTAAAAACAAGTCAATTTCTTCAAATATTCTTAAAAAGTTCTTTCTCAAAATACTAAAATTAGAAGACATCTGAACATTTCAGATAAATTTGAATAAAGAAATGAATCCTCCGTAGGAGAATGTATTGCAGAAGCTGATAGATCTCTTCCCTTTCTAACTTCTGTTAAACTGACATTCATGGTTTTTAAATTTTATGTTTCTGATAAACAAACCCTCTGATACCTATTAGATGTATGTAAGCATCTTAAAATCAGGATGATGTTTGCTAGTGGTACATGAGCGCTTTTGAAAGTTTGCAAGGACTACCTGTCCAATCTGCACAGCAAATGTTAGCACTAGGTGAGAAATATATTTGCTGCTGGCCTTATGGTGGCAAAGCTACTATTCCTCCTTAATGCATCTGGTTCACATTTGTGCTACTATTTCAAACTGCTTGTTAAGGAAAAGATCATTATGGCACAATTTTAAACTATCTCTTCTTCCTGCTAGGGAAAAGGCATAGCTGAAGGTAAACAGGATTCCAAAGTGGTAGAACATGATTTTCCTCTTCTTAAAAATGTCACACCTGTCTAAAAACTAGATCTCTATCAATCTTAAAAGGCTAAAGAGGGGGTCTGAAAGAATTCCTCACCTCCTTGTAGCATATACATCACTGAAGTTAGTCAACAAGGTTTTATTTTGGAGGGAGATGTTCTTTAAATAATCTCATTTTTTGAGAAAGAAACAGTAAAACAGAAATGTACCAATTTTGATGAAAATATATTTGGCATTTTTTAGATTCAGTTTATGGGCCTCTACAAACAGGGGTACGTGAGGAGAAGAAAGATCCCGCAGCAGCTAAAAGCCGTTAACCAGGGTGCTCATTTGGGATAAGAACAGGTCTGATTAAATCATCAGTATGTTGAAGATGGAACAAGGACTCAAGCAAGTGCTGATATATCCTATGAGTGCCTTACACTGACATGGTTGGCTTTTCCAGGATGGGAGTCTCTCAGACTCTCTGGATTCAGTTACTGTTCTTTGTGTAAGAATTACACTGTTCTTGGCACCATAGTAACAAACCCTTTAATGGACGGTTAGATTTCTCTCTTGTTTAGAATATGGGAAACTCAAGTTGCTTTTCAACTCAAGAAGAGCAGGACAGTGGAACTGTGCCTCTAACATGTGAGGTGTTTTTCGCCTTGCCTTAAATAATCTGCATTCAGCATGTCTCTCATTTTTCCTGAGAAAATATTGGCAATTCTTTATAACAAGAGCAGTCAAAGACTGAAATCTCAGAATTTTTCATGCATTCTGGTTTCCTGACGAGGTGTACAAAAGCATTCATTAAAGGCCCTTCCTTTGTAGAGGCAACAGGTTTTAATTATACAGTTCCTTTAAGAATGTGAAAAATACTGCAGTTTATTGGAGAACAAGACCTGAGCATTGTCCTGGTGCATCTAGACAGAAATATTTTACTCCCCAAAAAGGTTTCTAAACAATGCAATGAACACATAAAAATATTTTCTGTAATTTGTGTGGCATATGCAATACACAGTATGGCATAGATGTTCCAGTGGTTCAGTATGGGATGATACTCATGACTTCAGCACTTGAGAGTAACTAATCCTTCCCCTGCTGCTACTGTTTCTTATCATGTTGTCATTCACATGTTCTCCTCTGAGTGCAATACACTAACATTTTTTCTCTGCTTCTCTATCAATCTCCTATAATCAAAATATGGTTAGAGTCACATTTTCAATCCATTGTATTGATGGGTTACAGTTGTTCCACACAGATTCTACTCTTTCCTCCATAACTTAAATCCAGAATAGATTGGATTATTAAATTAAAAAAAATTTAAATTTTAAAAATTTTATTAAATCCAGAAAAGATCCAGAATAAACTTCTATCTTCAGTAAAATGCCAGTGATGTCTGCACAATGATAAAAGAAATGAGAAATGAATGATACATAATCATCTTCTAAAAACAGCACTTGGTGTTGCTCAGAATTAACTGCTGACTGTTCAGATCTTATAATTTTTACTGGGTGCAATAGTGGAGGTCATTGCATTTTTTAGTAGTGTCTGCATGACCATGAGATGAGAGAAGTATAATTTGGCATCATTTCATCAGAAGGTTGTCTGTCCTGATTTACAGCTATTATTTCTGTCCTGTGATATATTTTTGAGCTTTAAGATGATTAGATTTCACTTAGTATGTAGACTAAGGGAAAGTTGGCAGCTTATAGGCAGTACATGAAACACTTGGCATCTACTGAAAAAGAAGTAAAAAATAATTCCTTTTTTTCTCTGCTAGTCTGCAGATGGAAAATTCACTTTTCAAAGTATTTCTGTGTAATAAAATTCTGAGATTTTATTTACTCGTTTATCTTTCTTATTTTCTTATAACATACATGGGACCTCATCTGTTTAGATATTTCAAATAGAGAGGTAAATTAAATGAAATTTTATACCAGCCATGCAGTGTGAGTTGGGCTGGGTTGAAAAATCTGAATCTGGTTTCACATCCAACTCTCCTTATGAGTCAAAGAAATATGACGACACTGGAGTCACGAATTTTGGAACAGCACAGTCTGCAAATAAAAGGCAAATATGGATATGGGAATGGATGAAGAAAAAATAAAATTTAGTTTCAGAGTTTGGATCTGATATTTTGGTTCAGGTGAAACTCCCTTTATCTCTCTCAACTTTCATTTCAGAAATGTAGGTACCCTGTTATATCTAACAACATACCCTGTTGTTAGATTCCCAGAAACAAAGCAGTTCCCGCTAGCTACTTTCTATTTTTTCATGCTTCGCTTCCCGTCATTGTTTTCAATAAATCTGCAATGCAAACTGAAACTTGGTATTTAATGTAGGGATAAACTTGTCTATTGCTACTGAGATATTGAATTTAAAGCATGGGAAATTGTGTAGTTTCACTTCAGTGCATTTTGCTATTGATGGTATCTTTCAGGTTACTCCTTAAATATTGGTAGTTGCTGAAAGCTGGATCAGAACCCAAAGTCAGTTCTCATTTTTCATCCTTATTTAGGCAACCTTCTTGGGAAATCAATGTGATATAAACAAGAAGGAATTTAAGCAATACTTCATAATTAGGTCTGTTGGAAAAGGAGCAGTGTGTGGTACCAAAAGGCAGTGCTGATCTGTGTTATCTCTTAGCTGGTCCTGGCAAAGCTACTCCAAGGGATGACACATTTCTGTTAGTCTCATTCTCATGCAAAGCCAGTGGAAATGCTCTATGTTGGATAAAGCAGTGAAGATAAAGATGACAATAGCACTGTGAAATAAAGCAGTAGGCCAGGTGCTGAGAAAACAGTCTGGTTTTACTCCATTTGTAGATAAAGCTGTGACTGACTTTAATCATTTCACTTGTACTAGGAATTAATTAGGACCTTAAGGTTTGACCAATACTGATATTCACTCTAATAATCTACAGTGTGCAACTTAGTTATACCATGCAATGGGCAGTAATAATTACAGGTTATAAATAACTTAGTAGACAAAACATGAAGACAGAGACCTCTCATTGTGTTTTTACATGAAATCACTACCTTTTGATCTTTTTTCCCTTTGATTTCTTATTGAAGAAAAGATAGTAATCTCACATTAATATACTGCCTTTCACCTCAAAGCACATCAAAAAGGTATACACACATAGAAGCATGTGTGTATAATGTCTGTGAGTTTGTGTCTTACATAAATATGAAGATTTTTATTTAATAGGAAGTAGCAAGGAGATGGAGGCTTAGAGGATGAAGTGGAAAAAAACCCCAAATAAACACCCAACAAATTTAAAATGGTTAAGTCCCTAGAGTATAATTATCCAGGTTGGACTGTTTCTGGGAGAGGGATTCCTGAATTTTTAGGCCATGTAGCACTTAGCATTTCTGGTTTATCAATGCAAAGCCATAATCTTCATGACAATATGGTTGCAGAGAGTAGGCACAGATCACTTACCATGGCCTCCATGACACTGGAAGGAATCTCATCAAAACCATTGGGATTTTCAGTGATCTGCAAAGGCCAAAAGGATCAGTTTTGTTTCATCATCTGCATGACAATCATGCCCATTGCCATGATGGTAAGGAATGGCGTAGACACTGACTTGGCACAGTAACTGTTGCAGGTCCTGTGGCTTTGGGCTGGAGCTCCCACTGTCAAGAACGGTGCTAGTCTGGTCCTCCTGAGCTTGTGAAAACCAAGGCCATATGCTCAGGTCTGACACAGGAGAGAAGGGTAGAGAATGAAGGAGCAGTAGTCCCTCCCTGGAGCCGATTGCTGTGTGGCAGTAGACATAGCACTTAGGAACAATTTTGTCATTCCTTACCTGCAATAAGCATTATACAGGGCAACCAAAGTAGAGGAGCATCAGATAGCTCAGAATGAATAGCCTAAGCGGCACATGCACTGAAGCTAATGGACAGAAAAACTAGCTGTTGTATTCCTTATGGTCAGAATAGAAGCAACAATGCATGATCACTCCAATAAACACACCAGAATATAGAAACTTTATGTCATATATATTAGGTTTCCTTCTTACTCTTCTTTGTATATTAGAAAGAAACAGAAAGGAGGAGACTGTGCGGAAATAAATGGAGAACTTTGCAGAGGTTGCCACTGCATAGAGTTAGCAGACAAACTTAGTAATTGAAAATTATGTAGTAGAGTCTGAGGCAAAAGGAGGAAGACAGAGTCTGAGTACAACTGGGGAAGGAGGGAAGGAATACCTTTCAGGGTGTGCTCAGAGACTTGCAGAAGTGATCTGAAAGCAACATTGATATGTATGGAACATAGGCAGGGAGTTTACAGTTTCATTAAATCTGTCAAAGCCTTTCTTCCTCATCTGGACTTCAAAGAAAACATCATGTGTTACTCTAATGAATAATGGGGCTAGAAAGTTGAGCAGTAAATAGCATTTTCTATTGTGCTATCATGTAAATCATTATTTACAAATCCTTTTAATCTTGGCTATGTCCACTGCATTATTGTGGGATGGTATAAGCCCTGCCAATGTCAATCTTGGTTACAAAAAGCATCGATTTTCTCAGATGAGCCATTTCCTTTTGGCACTGGCAGCAGTTGGGCCAGACTGGTTTTCCCAAGGCCCAGAGTAACTAATATATTTGAATTACTTTTTCCAGTTGATAATTTGGCCCGATCCTATGATCATGATAGCTAAGTTGTTGGGTTTTTTCCATTAACATCATGAGTATCTCCCTTTGTTCTAGAATACCATCAGCATTGCATACTAAGTAACAACTTCTTTTGGTTAAAATCTCTGCTTTAGTGTGCATAGTAAACATAATGATTGAGATAGGACACACTCAGTCTCAGACTGACAAAAAAATCTTCACTGGCTTGTCACCTACCTGGGCAGGAATTTCTTGCCTTCACCAAGAAAAAAACATTATCAGAAGCAGTGGGTCTTCAGTGATGACAGCTTCTCTGATGATTGTGAGGGGAAGGACATATCAGACAAATTTCTTGAATTTTATATAGTCAGACTTGGAAATAATTGAAAGTTAGTAAAAAATTGTTTTAAATTATCTTACCCTTTGATGATACAATATAGCATCCAGAGGTTCCTTCAGGCCAGAAGGGTTTTGAAACAATCCATCAAGGTGAATTTGTAATAATGAAACAATAACAACTAGTCGTGGATGAATCAAGGCTTAGGGACATTGTTATATATGGTGAACCAGGTCCTAGTCAGGGTACAAAATGTGGGGAAATGTCTGCAGAGGACATCTGTAGCACTTAATTTTTAAGACATGTTCCGAAGTATTCTACGTGTATGATTTCATAACCAGATGCAATAAACTGCAATTAATTTTGCCTTTGCAAAGCTATTTGCTGCTCTGGTGTTTTTTTTGCATTATTCATTATTCAAAGGTCGGCAAAAAGTTGTGAAACTTACCATGTATGTCTATCACAACTGAATTAGATGCCCATCCCCTGCCTCCCTAGTTATCGCCAGTACTTCAGCAAGTGCTTGTTTCTTGGCTTGATTTCTCCAATCTATCACTTTTCTTCTTCAGAAAGAACCTTGGATTTTGTCCTCTTTTCACAGGTCTTTTCCCAGACTAGTTTCTTAACATTTCCATGTATTTCTCCCCAGCTGTCACACTATACCAATAAATTCATGCAGTAAACATCTCAACAACAGACTAACCTGTGAGAATGTAAATCAGCACTGAGCAGCTCAAAATCTATCATGATCCCAATTTATGAAGCCCAGAGGTCTATAGATTTGGACCTCAATTAGTCATTTCACAAAGAAATTTGCAGTTGGTTACATGTACCAATACCTATTCTATAACAATCTTTGTAAGTAATGAAACCTATTGTTCATTTTAAGGGAAATTCAATGTTACCTCAATCATTTTTCTTACCTATTCTGTTTCCTAGGTAAGAACCAAAAATGCCTTGCCAATAAATCCTCATTTGAAATGAATGTGCAAGGCACAAAGAAGTACTTAAGAAAGGGGGGTGGTGTGTGTCTGTATGACAGAGAGACAAAGCTTTGGAGAATGGTATTAAACCAGCTAATACAGTTGGGACAAACAATGAAGCTTCAAGTCTTTGTGCCTGGAAACTTGTCCATTTTTCCTAATTGTATCATTTGATCTAATAAAAGGGTGTGCCTGTCCTACAGGCCTTGCTTTATCAGAACTATAACAATACTTTTTTAGGCATCATAGATCATAGTTTCCTCAACTCATGACTTGCTAGCAAAGCAAACTCATATGCAGTAATTAATCTGGCACTATAATCCTGTCAGCACGGGGGAAATCTGAATGACATGAAGGAGTGGATGTGAGAGACTGAACTCAGAAACATCCAAATGATTCGCTGAAAACTAAATGAAGATTTAAGAATACACCTGTTCATCAATCCTGAGACAGCAGTGAATAAATGTGCTTCAGTAATGATCCAAAGAAACAACAAAACACATCACTCTTATTAGGACCGACAGCAGTAAGACCATAAGAAAAAATGCAGTGAATTTCTTGCTGCCTGTATTGTATTAACAAGCGAGTTATCCAAAAAAAGACAGATAACAGAGAGTGAACTAATACTTCTTTTTATGCCTGATGACTCAAAAACTACATGCTTGACTTATGCTGAGCACAACCTATTTATAACCATGCTCCTGCAGACTCAGTGGAAATTCTCCTGTAATCAGATGTTCATTGCAGCACCTGGCCTTCCTGCAGGACCATGCCTTTCTATTCTACAGTAGAGCAATGAGTGCAGCCAGATACTTGCAACATGAATTGTCCTGGTTTCAGCCAGGATAGAGTTAATTTTCTTCATAGAAGCTAGTGTGAGGCTATGGTTTGGATTTGGGATGAGAAAATGTTGACAATGTGCTGATGTTTTGAGTTGTTGCTATGTAGTCAAGGACAGTCCAGCTTCTCGTGCTGGCCTGCAGCGAGCAGGCTGGGGGTGCCCGGGAAGCTGGGAGGGGACACAGCCAGGACAGCTGACCCAGGCTGGCCAAAGGGATATTCCATATCATGCAACGTCATGCTCAGTATATAAAGCTGGGATGAAGAAGAAGGAAGGGGTGGAGGGATGTTCGGAGTTATGGTGTTTGTCTTCCCAAGAAACCATTACGCGTGATGGAGCCCTGCTTCCCTGGAGATGGCTGAACACCTGCCTGCCCATGCAGAGTGGTGAATGAATTCCTTGTTTTGCTTTGCTTGTGTGCGCAGCTTTTGCTTTACCTCTTAAACTGTCTTTATCTCAAACCATGAATTTCCTCACTTTTACTCTTCTGATTCTCTCCCCCGTCCCACCGTGGGAGAGTAAGCGAGTGGCTGCATGGGGCTTAGTTGCCAGCTGGGGCTAAACCACGACATGAAAAAATGTGTCAGAATCATGACCTTTAGTTTTAACAAAGTGGATAAAAATTAGCAATTTGAGCTATAGCAGCCTCTTTATCTGAAATGTTTTGTGCACTTGGAGGTCATTGTAGTTACTCTCTAATTTTATAAAGATTTATGTAAATTCAAAATAGGATTACGTAATTCTGTGTGTTGAAATCCACTACTACTGCTTTCATGCTGGATAGCTAGCAAACTGATAATAGCACTGTGTGTGCAGTAAATAGTTCAAAATTATTAACACAAGCAAATGACTGATATAACTATGTTCCTATTGAATATAAAATTCCTCCAAATTATCTTCCCTTAAAAAAAAAATCCATTCTTCTTGTGAGATAACTAGTTCCCATTCCTCTTTAGTACCACTAATATTTTGCCCCAGATCTTTCAAAGATAAGACAAATAAGCAGGGTTCTCAGAGCACGCAAGTAACAGAAACACTTAAATCCTGGCAGATGATTTCTGAGGAACAGTTTTTAAAGCAAGATAAACAAGGCAGACTGGGAGGGCAGAACTGTGTTTTAACAACCAGGATATAGAGGCTGACAAAGTTATAATGAGACACATGGAATTGAACTGCTTCTGGCTAGTAAAGTAAATGGAAACTCACCTATATTTTTCTGTTAAAGAAATGCAAAAAGATTGCCTCACTCTATCAGCACGTTGTTGTTATTTCCAGTGGCATATACTGTACATTCGATTAGGCAGAATCTCACACCGAAACTCTGAGCCTCTGGAGACTCCCCCATGTCCTCTTGCTATACTATAACCACTAAGATAAACCTTCATTCATGTCAACGTTTGTAAATCTGGCTAGGTTTTGAACAAATCTAGGTCTGGTTTTGAATTATGTCTTCCCTCACATTATCCATTCAAACAGGAGTGATGACAGAAAAATACAAGTGTACTTAGTTAATTTGGACAGCTTTTTAACTAGCAAGAAATAGAATCCTTGTTCTAGCAGAAACTGTACCTTGTTGAAAAGAAAATCCCTCCTCGGTCATCCCCTTGACTCATCCCAGTTGCTACAAAAGAGTGGTGGTAAGACCAGGAAACTTAGTATGACCTATCTCTTATCTATTTTTGTAATCAAGGTGTCTTACAAAAATGGGTAAGTATTGTTTGCTAGAGCATACTCTAGGTATGCTTTCTTAGGTAGCGTCTTTTTTCATTAATATTGCCTATACACAAAGATTCACATCTTTAATATTTCACAAATATTTGCTGGTTTACAAAACAGTCTTGGAAATAAAATTTGGTTTTGAGCAAAATGCAAGGAAAGCTAATTCTGCAAGAGAAAGCTGGCTGCTTCAAAGCCAGTACCAAACGCGTATTTTTCTTTTGCAAGGTCATAATGTCCATCCACACAAAAAAGTCTGATACCTTACAAAACTTTTAGGAATTTACATCTTCTGAAGGAATTATTTCTTACTCTTTCTGTACAACACTTAGCACTGTTGTTAGTCCCATGACTGACTGGTACAGCTCCATGCTATTTTAGTATTTCCTCAGACCTTCATTGCCCAGTTCTCTTTAGTTTTTCCACATTATGGACAAAAAAGTTGACTATTTATATGTCTCCTATAGTTATTAACCAAGGCTGTTTGTGTCTTGGAAACAGATATACCTTTAAAAAGAGATGTGAAGTTTAAAGTAGGCTGTTTCCCTCCCTGATTTATATTCCTTTTATTTTTTAAGTCTTCCCTGTCCTTAAGTCAAAGTTGGCCAATTACAATTACACTCGAAGGGAAACTTTCCCTAACAGGTTTTGATCTAATGCAAAATCTCTCTCAGTTTTCATTTCATTTCCCCTTGTATTCAGGGGCATTAGTTATTTATAACCAGGTAACTATTTTTAGTCATTCTACTGAACAAGATAGGAAGAAAGGAACAGGTAAAGAGAAGGTAAAACCACTTCTGAAGCTAACAGAAAAAAACATTGTTTAGAAAGCAAAATTCTGACTTAGGTCTGAAATAAAGTTCCTGATCCTTGGAGTGAACAGCAGGGCTTATATTGATGTCACCTGAACAGTACCAGTGCCAAGGATCTTGTGGTGCCAGTGCCGATGCTGAGCACACTGCTCAACAGGTTAGAGGGGTTGGAGGGATACTCCTATTATTAACAGCATGGTCTTTCTAGCCTGTGCTGTATAGCACAGTTAACCGTAGGGACTACTGAAATGCCTTAGGGCAACCACTCAGAGCAGGAGCAAACTCGCTTACAATACAGCAAGAAGCTGTCTTTCTCTTCAGTAATGGAACCATGCAGAAGAAGGAAAGATTTCAATTCTTCAACCAAAATGAAATCAAGTCTCAAAATAAAATCTGGTTTTTAATTTTCCCAACTACAGAGTTCATAGAATTGTGCTCCAAGCCTTATTTATAGTGATCTGAAGCTCAGGTCTGAACTTCAGCACAAAATTTGCTGGCAGGTCCAGTGGAATTTGTTCTGGAACTTACCTTGTGTAATGGCAAAATGCTTTTCCAGAGCTAGAAAAATACACTTCTGTAAGTATATGTTCTACATGAACATCTAGCACATTTATAAAAAGTGCAAAGAGATGAGAGAGCCAGTAGCAGCAATGGAAGTAGAAAAATACTGGTAGATCAACATTATGTAAAGCGTGACTGTGCCTTTAATGTTTACTTTCTTTGGTTTTTGTGATTTCTGGTGGTGTTCAGAAAGATATTTGACCAAGCTTGTCTCTTTAGACTACATTTTCTTTTGCCTGGGTGTATTCTGTTCTCCACATGCTCTTTCTTGCATTGGCTAGGAGAGATAGGAAATAAAAATCAGGAGGAAACAGGAGAATCAGTTCTACTTTGCATTAATAGTGATGGAGTCAGAGCTGACTTTAATATGGGTAATGTGAGAACACGTATTTTTCCTGGCAGACAGATAGAGCAGCTTTCGTGATTGGAAAATCCTGTGGTGAGTAATGAAAATATATGTATGTGCATATATGTACGTACCTGTAGCTGACAAAGAAAAACGTGTCCCTTCACACCTTACTTTAAGAAATGGAGAATTGCAACTCTCCATTAGGTAAAGCATTTCTTGAAGGAGATGAATAAAGAAGTGCCTAGCAAGCCATTGGTGAAGCTTGAATAGAGCTGAGATGAGGCAGATGCCACACTGAATGGCTTTATAAATCAAAAGGCACAGAATAAATAAAATCACTGGTTAGAAGAAGTTGATTACGAGTTGGCTAAAGTTTGACTTTAGTCTGTGATGAGACTGAGGAGACCCACTGGAGGCTGGAAGGGTAGAGGAAGAAGGGGTTTAGAGATTTCTTATTGAAGAAGTAATGCAGAATGAACTCCAAAGATTTAGCTGTCTGACACAGAGGTACTAAATAATTCAAGCTGGCAGTTCTCTAGGTTGAAGATAGTTACATCAAAGCTGAAATGTGGTCAATGTCTCCTAAAATAAATTCAGAAAGAGAAGGGGAAATTTAAATTTTTGAATACAAACCTACGTTGCATGAATTCTAAAATTCCGCGGACAGATTATATTAGTTGGTCTTTTACAAATGTCCTTTGTTTTCTGTTAATTTCTTACACATATGCATTCTTTTTGACTGAATACAGTGTTGCATTTCCTTTTTCCTTAATTAATTTTATATTTGAATGGCAGCTTAGGAAAAATAAATTATATACTGAGGTACTACTCACACAAGTGCAAAATTCAGCAAACTGTTAACTGTGTGAATCTGTTAAAATGTTGCCTGCTCCATTACATGCACATGACTTAAGTTGAAGCTCAGCGTATTTAACAACTCAGACATAATTGTGCAGTCCTGAGGGAGTGAGGCTTAATAAGTACTCATACTTCTTCCCACTTTGTTATTACTAGATTATTGCTTTCTTATTCCACTATCTTAACTTGTATGAGTTGGCTGTTCAAATAGAAACTCATTGACTTGAAAATGAACCGCATACAGTTGGCTCTATAACTTTTGCCTCAGAGGATAATTTTTAATAATGTAAACCTCACAAAACCACAGACATTTGCATAGGAAGAGAAAAGAATGAGGCAACTATTTCCACTTTGTCTTCAAGAGAACAAGGGGTATGTAGGGACATTTTATTTTTTGTTTCTGTGTCTGCAGCTCTTAACCAAATGCTTTAACATTTCTGAAGTCCTTATTCAAGCTGAATTATTAACTTCAAAGTCACAGAATATGGCCACAGGCCTGTATAACCATTAGAATCATCTTGGCTGATGTGTTGTAGGACTGTGAATTGCTAAAGGGTGGTTAATAACAAGTTTGAATTTAGCATTCGAAACAGAACCAGACAAAGAGATCGAAAACCTGTATTTTCCACGTGCAGCAAGGAAGCGGTAGGACAGGCAAGAGCACTGTAAACTCTTAAATGGTCTAAGAAAAATCCCTTGGTTTTGAGCTGAAAAGCTTGCTGCTAATGCCGAAAAAATAGTTGACTTGGACATACTGATGAAAAAGGACACAGACACTACATTGGAATTGAACTGCAAATCACAACATTTATTTATTGCTCTGTGTGTGCATGTACACACACAGACATAATTTATTGTCTATCCTGTGAATTCAAGGCATGTCATGACAGCCCTAGTGAGGGAATCAGAAGTCTTGCTCAGGTTTGTTGTTTTGAGAGAAAGGCTCAGCATCTACCAGCTTGACTCCTTACACTGCTGCCACAAGGCTGGGTGAACTGTTATTCCAAATTTCACAGCCTGAATACATCTATTTTCTTTCCAAGGTTTGGCCTGTTGCCATCCCAACACGTTGGATTCTGTTCATTTCAGAGTGTGACCAATGTTCAGCCAAACACCTTGAAGTGTGACACATTAAAAACAAAATCACCCACATTTAGGACCTCCCTTTTTACTGGACGTGACTAAGAAGCCAAAACATTTGCTGATCCAACCTTCCAGGAAAACCCATACATGGCTCTCACAAATATCAGCAACTGTACTACATGCACTGAGTGACTGGTACTTGCTTTAAAGTCAAGCCAAAGTGGATGGTGTGCTAGCTTTCCATATTGTATCTTCAGAGCTTGCCAATAGGCTAAAGACCTGCTTACAGGCATCTGCAGACCTGTCACTTGCAGCTGCATCTGGTTGGTAGTGGGAGGGTTATTATGAGTCCCCGAGGAGTGGCCTGATAGTACATCACCTGAGCCCAGCGCTCTCCCCAACATGAAACCAGGGTATGGCACCCTTTGAGAGATGTTTCCCTGATCATTATGCTGTGTCTGGCAATTTATGTCAAACTTAATTAATATAGCTAATCCATACACATTAGGAGATAGATAGATAAATATCCGCTAGAAATGCAGTTGTTTTCTCCACCCTCTTTATTAATGTTACCAAAGAACAGTAAGACCAAAGTTTTACAGTTGTTACTGATCTGGGATGATACATAAAATGAAAACTGGGGCTTAAAATTTCTATTATTTTTCCTTTACATACCCCCTCTCCTTGCCACTCAGTCCATCTTCACTTTGACAAATGCCAGTGTGCCCTGCCATTAACAACTCCTGCCTTCTGCAATATTAACAATCTCAGACAGCATAATTTGCACAGTGCTTAGGAGGGTTTTGCTTGTTTGTTTTATTGACGTGTAATAGAAATAGATGAATAAAATCTGGCATTGACTGAGCAGAAGCTTCTTGCACAAAACACAGCACAAAATACAGCGCAGTCTGGATTGCCTCCAAATTGAATTACTCTGCTTCAGAAGGGATGAGGCAAAGCTAGGATTTGATAGAGATTTGTATTGCAGAGGTATGGGCTGGTCTTTCCAGAAGTTTGGAAGAGTCAAGGAAGAAAGTCAAACACCTGAACCCCTAGGAAATTGATAGGCAGGAGTTGCTTAGGAGGGTGGCCCTGTAAAAATGGCTAAGAACCTTTTGTAAGCAGGAATAAAGAGGAAGTGGATGGAAAACAGAGAGGGCTTCCCCCCCTCCCCCTCCCCGAAAATAGTAAAAGAAAGAAGAAACCCTCTCCAAAAATGCTCTTTTTCCCCCTATCTATGTAGTAAACAAAAATCTAACATTCTGTAGACAAAAACAATCGAAAGCAGTCAATATACTATAACAGAATTCACATGCCAGGTTTCAAGTGTTTCAGTGCAATACATATTTTTACTTTTTTCCAAAGGAAACAACCATATTCTATTTGTTTTGTCAGCACTCCACATTTATTATTAAAAATAAATAAAAGGCAGATACCTTGGCCATATCTTATACTTGGCTGAAATACTTCCACACTTCTATTGCAAATCATATTTAGAAAAAAGACCTTCTTTTTATTTTCCTTGACAAAGTGAGGAAAAAATACTGTTGTCAGGACATGGAGGCTGTTGTGGAACCCTTCTGGAAAGCTGCTTTCATCAGGGGCATTTCTAGGAGTCACACCCGCAGACAAGTAATGCACTAGTGAATCAGAATCCAACAGTATGTTCTGTGACCAAATGCACTTAAAAACATCTACAAAATGCTGACTTACATGGCCGAATTAATAGTCCTTGAAAAAAGACCTATTATATTGTTTAGTTAATGCAGTTGTTAAAATACTTTCATCCAGCTATAAAGAAGAGACCTAGAGGCTCTAACTGGTTATGTTTTCATAAAAGCAGAAATAGAGTACCACGATGGCAAAGAGATAATATTCTAATTTGATCAGGGACAGTGCAAACAAATTTTATCAGACATCTGTTTTTAAAGTCTCACTGCCTAGATTTGTAAGTTATGTGACAATTAATTTTCATCACAAAGCAGTCCCAACCTTTGAGATTGGAAACACATGAGTTTTCTTTTCCTTCTCTCCATGAAATGCACAGTTCAGAAGAAAACAAATAACATAGCTTATTTTAGTTTTATTAATTTGGAGAAATATAATAGTTAATTAATCAATCCAATCCCTTACTAGTTTGGAACCTGATTGTAGTTTTAGGGATTTTTACATTTAGGAATAAGAAATGCATCTTTTCAGGGGAACTTTTAGCTTAATATAACCCTTTGCAACTTATTGAAAATCTCTGATATTTACTGCATGTTTCATTTCTGCTTCTGCAAAGTTCTTTTGCAAATAAATGTATCTAGCCAAAAACTTTTGTGTGCTACTCTAAATCTGGACAGAACAACTCCAAAGGAAAAGAGAGGTAATTTAGGAGCAAAACGCAAGGAAAATTTTACTTTACCTGTGTTTACATGACAGATGGTGAGCAGAATCCTGGGTAATCTGTTAGTCCTTGTGAGTGAAATCAATTAAGTTTAGAAAAGCTATTTATTGCCAGGGAGATTAAAAAGTAATTAGCAATTATAAAGAAATCTGCAAGGGTCCTAATTATAATAAAGCAACGAGTTTAGTTTCTGGACAGGAGGGAGGTTCTAAATCCAAGGGAAGTTTGTATCTTATCTGTTGTTTATTAAGAAAATAGAAAGTCCTTTCTTTTTGCTGTTATGGTGATGATCTCTGGAAAGGCCTCCTGGATTTTTATAATGATGCTGACACAGTAACAGCCCTAATACCAATTTATTAAAACCCAACCGCAGGATTAAGTACTTAGTTAAGAACATTTAGCAACAGATAGGAAAAGCATTGCAGACCTTGCTACTGTTGTAGCAAGTTTCATAGTTAATCAAAGCTTTTCCTGCAGTCGCTTTTAGTTTTATTTAGTCATTTATTTGTACCTTTCCAGTCATGTTTTTTTCCTCTGTTTCCAAGAGCTGGGCGTAAGGTACTTCTGATAACAACTTAATTGATACCACTAAGTTTCCACGAGGTGTACATCTGGCTCACAGACAATGATTCAAAACTAAATTCCACCTATTTGAGACACATAATATTTTGATAAGTTCTTGCAGGAAGCAAATCTTTTCTTGTTTAAGAAGTCCATTGTTTTTAATGAAAGCACGCACTCAAACTTACATGAAGAATACTTGCTTGCAGAGAGCTCTCCTGATGGAGGATGGCCCAGTGATACACAACAGCCCAACCAGTTGGTTTGGCGTGCAGGGTGAAGTAAAAGCTCTGCAAAGATGCTCCCAAGCAGTTCCCAGTGCAAAGCAATTTACCACGTGATCACCAGGGATCTCTGACTGCTGGAAAGCACATATGAAACCCCAGCATAAAGGTGGTCATGGAACATTTCTGTCAACGATACAGACATGAACTAGGGAAACACCTAAGATGAAGGAAAAAGCAGCAGCAGCAAAACCCGAGAATTTATGGGACATGTGAAGATGTGTGGTTTGGTGAAGAGGCTTAGGCATACCATGAAGGGAGGTCTTCTCGGTCACCTGCTGTCCAGAGTGCCAGAGTGTCTTCCCTGCTGTGCCACTGTTGTTATTCCTGACTCTGACACATGGTAAAATGGAAATTTAAGCCTCCACTGTTTCTGTGTGATGTGGTGACCCTTCAGGAAGACAGCTCCCGCCAGTAGTGATTGCTCAAAGAGTAGTAGGAGTTCTTCATGGCTGACGGTGTCTTTAAACTAGATTTCTTTGTTGACATGTTGTCTCAGATGGCTGTGCTGAACAAAATATCCCTATTTTTACTTTCAGTTACCAGTGATCACCCTTAGAAATGTGTTTCAATAAGATATGGGTGAGGTATGGATATATCCTCAACATCTCTGGTTTTGAGTAGTCTCCAGCACATTTATAAGAAAAACATCCACATTTTGAAGTCTGATATGTAAAATTTAGAGGACAGAACTGAAATAGTTGTGACATGCATTGAAAATTTTATATTCCAGTTTACTCTTTTCAATGGTATACTCCATGCTCTTCAGCAGAATACATAAACAGCTGCAGTCTTACTCAAAGAACAGTACTTTCAAAGTCTTTTGAATTATTCTGTAAGGCTTAAGTTTTTTTCTTCCCTCTCTGAGATCTTTTAAAGCTTTGGTAATTTTTTGTTTTGTTGAAGGTTTTGTATTTTTAATATATTGCTTCTTTTCCATTTTTAAGTTATTATTTTTTTGATTAAATGCTTAGAGACTTCTGGTATGTTCGTGCAACCCGCACAAGAACAACTTTCCCCTATCAACAGCTACCTTTTTGAGACTCCGTCTTGATTAATATGCATCAAAATGAAACCTGTGCTTTCCTCAAGCCATTCAATATGTAAGCATCTCCTGCATGTCCTATATGTAAATAACTTGGCATTCATATCCGATCATCTTTTTGTTCTTCTGTCCTTCCCTTTCTCTCCTTTACAAATTCTGGGGTGCTATAGCATGACTGTGAGTGACAGAAAAGGACAGAAAATCCCCAGATATGAAGCTTAAGGTTTTTGAAAATTGTGGGCTTAATGTTAGACTACCAGGACCATGTATAGAGATTTAAGTAAATGTTGCTCAGTCTTAGAGCTGATGATAGGTATTTACAGCTTCTATGATTGTCAGTGAAGCAGGTGAATGTTCAAGATGCCTGAAAACAGACTAATTAAAAAATATTTTAACTATGGATTTGGGGACCCAATGTTAAGCATAAGCATAAATACAAAAGACAGTAGTAAAAGAACACTGCACTGCCTGCTGTTATCTGAACTCTGCATCAAAATTAGTCCGTTGAATGCAAAATGAGAAGCATTATTTTTAAAGCTTTCTAAAATGGCTCAGGCTGATGTTGTGGTCTTGAATGAATGAAAGTCCAATATTTTCCATATTCTTCCAAGTATTTTTACTGTTACTGTTATTGAATCTTTGTGAGGTCTTTCCTTCTTTCATGCTATCTTATCCTTCTTAGCACATGAATAATTTCATGACTTTTTAAAGACCTAGAGATGAATTAAATTTGAGATGAAAGGAAAAGAGATTAATAGTGAAAAGGAAAAAGGTTTCTCCTTTAAAAAAGTGACTCTAATACTACAAATTCACTGCCAGTGCTTTTCCGAGAAGTATTTATGATCACAGATATTTATAAGCCAAGACATTTTTGTAAAAAATCTATGTGTTTAAGGGATAGAAATATGCATGTAAGGAACATATCCTTAACAACTCATCTACAGGTTTTATTTTTAGAACAGTGACATAATATTGTAGTATAATTTATTAAAAAATTAATAGGCTGTTAGCTCTCAAGTTTTAAATGAAGCATGTAGGAGAGGGATTACTACTGTACAGTTCCTGCAACAGGGAATAATTATAGTCCTTCTAGAATAAGAAGGGGGTGGAAAAATACTGTGTAATACATTCTGTATACTTTTTCCTTCCAGTGACAGACTGATTCAGTTTTAAAAATGGCATACTTATAAGCTCCTGCTGGATGTTTGTTACCCACCATGTGACTGGTCTACGGAGAAAGGGAATGGTTACAGTTGTAGAGGGCTCATCTGTGGCTCCTCGTGGCTGTGGCTCTGAGAGTTGCCAATGGAATCACTCCTGTGTTGTGCAAGAAAGCAGCCTCAGTGGGGCACATTTTTGAAAGGACACTGAAAAATTTGGAATTAATTGGTTTGCTGGCTCCAGTTCTGTAAATTTGGTTGTTTGTTTATATTGTATCTACTATTCCTATCTGAAATTTGGAACTCTTTTGAGTCTGTGTGCTGTTTTTAAAGACTGTTTCTACCGCAGGGAGCTTGAAGTCAAGTTGACCAAAGTCAGGGGAGAAAAAGAAGAGTTTGAGAAATGACCTGGCTTGTCAGAAAATTGTGCTAGCTTGGTGGCAGGCTCAGGAAGAGAAACCTGACTTTTGTCTCCTACATGAATGTCTTATTCACACTGGATCGTTGTTTGTGCACTTCATCCAGATCCTTTGAAGCCAATGGAGATCTATCAGGCTTCAGTTCTGAGTGCCAAGGAGTACTTCAAGGACAAAGAATTAATGTATATATCCTGTTCATCCCACTTTACAATCTCCATCTGTTTTACAAAGACAAATTTTACTTTGTATCTAAAAGAGTTCAATTTGGATTCTCTATGCACTGAAAATTGCCATTTATTTTGGTTTGGAACTCCCTTTTGTATTTTTCATGAGGTACAAGGATGAATAATGTCTTGTGCTTTTACAAATGCTGTGAGGATTTTGAAAATTTCTTATAACTATAGTTGTAACATCAAAATGAATTTTGTTCCAGTGAGGAAGAAGTTCCAATCCTTCTCATTTGTTCGTTATAATTACTTATGAATGATAGTGTCTCGAAGGAGCCAAGCTTTCTGGCTTTTGACCAGAGACAAGCCATAACCTCTCTTTAAATTGTAGATCTCGGAAGAGGCTGAACCTTAGTCGTCTTCAGAAAACACCTTTTAACCTGTGAATAACTATTGCTGGCTAGATAAAAACAAACTACTACTCTACCTTAAAGTGTTTAACCTCAGGTATGTTAAACATAGGCATACAAGTGATTTCTCTGAAACATGGTTTTTATATGTGGTCTACATGACCCCTAGGATAATGTTTTCTCAGCAGCTGAGATTTCCTCATGAATTGCCCTAAGCAATGATAGAAGAAAAAGCTTTTCCAGAACAAAATTATTTTAAAAGGTTATAGGAGTTGATGGACATTCTGCCAGAGAAATCCCCTGTGTGGAGCATATGGGTGCTTTTTAACTTTGGACTGTTACCTTATTCCATATAGGGCAGCAGGAAGGTTAGGGAAAACGATGCTCCTTTTTCTTTGAATCTGGACTGAGGTTTAATTTCTAGCAAAAAGAAACCTGTTCTTCCTGAACTAAGAACAGTTACTCATTTCCAACACAACCTCTGCATCAGCTCTGCACTGTCAGAAAAGGATATGAAGCCCTCTGTTATCCACCTCCAGTAATATTCCTGCTACTACCAACTGCATTGCTAGCAAAGGGTACAGTAAGTGCATAAAACCTGGGAAAAGGAACTTTTAAAGGGTTTGGGGCACACAAAGCTTCCTCAGGGAGGACATGCTTGATCCCACTGGTTGCTAGAAAGCGCTACCTATTGCAAAGCTGAACCGGGCATTTACAGCCAAGATTTTCACAGTTCTTAGCTGGGCACCTAACGTAGATGGAAATATTTATTTTACAAACATTGGAGCACTAATTCTCCTCTTCTTGACTATAGCTCTAAAGACTATTGACTGTGTTACGGAGTCTATAAACTGGTGATCAGTTTACTTAGTTTGGGCATTATAAACTGCAGTATCCACACACTGGCAGACATAATCGAGGACGCTGGTCTGAGAAGTTGTCCTTATATCTATTTGCTTGTCATATAGGAGGCTGGGAATCTTACACTTCTAGTCAGTAATGAGTTATTCCATTATTACAGCTCAATTAGCACATTTAGCCTAATTATTTCATATTTGTACTATGATTTGAATACATAACTGACTACAGATGTTGTTAGTTGTTCGTGTGTGACATGGACTCAGCTGTTTGTTTTGTTATTAGTATGCAGCAACTTAAAGGAAAGATTGGGAAAAAGAAGAAAAGAGAAGGGAAAGCTGTAAAAACAAGGCTGTGGTTGATGTTCTTGCACTGACAAAGGAGTGTGTGGAGGATAACTTCCTGACACAGCTGGTAAGTGAGCCCACCAGGGGAGGTGCCTTGCTTGACCTGCTGTTTACTAACATAGAAGGACTGGTGGGAGATGTGTTGGTCGGAGGCCGCCTTGGGCTTAGCGACCATGACATGATAGAGTTCTTAATTCTGAGTGAAGTAAAGAGAGGGATCAGCAAAACTGCTACCATGGACTTCTGGAGGCCAGACTTTGGCCTGTTCGGGTCACTGGTTGAGAGAGTGCCCTGGGAGAGAGTTCTGAACGACAAAGGGGTCCAGGAAGGCTGGACAGTCTTCAAGAAGGAAATCTTAAAGGCGCAGGAGCAGACGGTCTCCTTGTGCCTTAAGAAGAGCTGGCATAAGAAGGCAACTGGCCTGGCTGAACAGGGAGATTTTGCTGTAACTCAGGGAAAAGAGGAGAGTTTATCACCTCTGGAAGAGGGGAAGGCAACTCATGAAGAGTACAAGGATCTCGTTAGGTCAGGCAGGGACAAAATTAGAAAGGCAAAAGCCCAGCTAGAGCTCTGTCTAGCCACACTTGTAAAGGATAATAAAAAACGCTTCTACAAATACATTAACAACAAAAAGAGAGGCAAGGAGAATCTCCATCCCTTACTGGATATGGCGGGGAACATTTTCTCCAAGGATGAGGACAAGACTGAGGTAATTAATGCCTTCTTTGCCTCAGT
>NW_010547114.1:0-23367 GCF_000687285.1 Phaethon lepturus
TATATATATATATATGTACATACACACACTAGCAGGTCGATAGCAAAGCGTAACTTACCAACACAATGAAAATTAAAAAGTTGTTGTGACTAACTCTGCATGGTCATGCTAACTCCTTTATGTGTTTTGCCAGAGTGCAGAAGGCATCCGCCCTCACCAGTAGAGGCTGAGACTAAAAAGCAGTATCACAGTATCTTTGTGGAAGTCAAATACTTCTCTCCAACTCTTCAATAGACGTCAGTCTACGGTTGGTGCAAATTCTCTCCTTGGGGAGAATAAGAAAATCTCTTGGGAAAGTAAAATAACTCTCTCAGGGAAATAAAAAGTGCACATGGTCAACCTCTTTTCGAGAAGGCTTTGGGAAAAGGCACATTAGAGAGCTGGGCATGGCCTTCTCAAGTCCAAAGGTTGTTGAAGTTTTTCTCCAAACTAACACAAAGTAATAAAGTGGACGGCTGAAAAAAGAAACATAATTTCAGATTATGAAGATTCTTCCCTTTATGGTGCTTTATAGCCTATGAATTCATGAAAATGAATTAACCTACTGAGTGACATCAACACGCGATACTGTCGACCTCATTATAACTACAGCGCTACTTCAGTCTATAGTTAGCACTACTAGGAGTGTTAGCTGCTTTCTGTTTGGACTAAGTGAGGGAATTTAATTAATAGCTGGTGCACTGTCTCACTGTAACTGAAGCAATAAGGACATCAAGCAAATTATAAAGAAGCCAATAGAAGGAAAGCAAAAGCCAAACAAAAATACGTTCTAAAGAGCCTTGGAGTTGGCGGCCCCCAAAACTACCTGATGTTTGAATCCTGTTCTGTTCAAGACTTCACATACATTCTTTGTGAATACAGAAGACTTCTTAAAACAAATGCCAAAATCCATCATAATTCTTTCCTTCCAAGAAAGTAAAATTCTATCACCATGAAAGTTGACAAGCCTCCCAAGACAAGATGAAGAAACTTTACTTTTTGTTGCTTTTTGGATTACCAATTCTGTTTCAAACCACAGCAGACAGCTAATAAACCCTTAGGCTTGTCAGATTTTTGAGTCTAACTTCTACTAGAACCACTGGCTGCACAAATGCATACTGTAAAATTAAAGTTCATTTTGCTAGTCAACATTCTGAACACCGATTCAGAAGCAAGCTGTTTTCTCTTGCTACATTAACTAGAAACAGCAACCACGTCCTAAAATAACTACATTAGTAACATAAGGAAAATAACTTTAAAGGAATCAGAAATTTCCAATGGCTATCCATTTTTGATCATATAAAATACCAGTAATTAGATTTTTTTTTATTAAAGGGACTGTTTTTAAAACAGGGGATTTTTGTCCACTGACATTTATAACTCTCTCCAGAAATAAATAAATAGAAGTTATTTACGATTTTCAGAATAGATGATGGTGCTTGAATTCAGATTAAAGGAAGCAACTCCATAATAATTCAACTCGATATGAACTGGAGGTACCATTCAACAAAGAGTAATTAAGTAGTAACTAATTATTAACTATATAACTATTTTAATAACTTTAACTAGTCTGTGTATTCACTACATACAGAAACATTAAGTTCCGTCAGATTTTGGAAACAGTTACATTGGGAAATACTTTGATTATCCATAAAGACAGATTTCTGTGAAAACTTAGGATCTGAGAAACAAACACTATAGCTGAAGAAAGCATCTTCTTGTGTTATCTCTGTTCAGGAAAGCTTATTCTTAACGTTATGTACTGTTTTCTGCATGGGGATTAGCCTAAAAATAGCATTACAGCGAGGAAAAAAACCCCTGCATATACAAGGCTTCATTTTTGAAAAAGCATTCAGATATTTCACTCAAAAATAAAATACACCCCCTGCGTTTTGCACAAAGTGTCTTAGCTTTTCCCCCTTAGACAACTGGAACACAGCCACGTAGATACCCCATTCAAACCCCTTGGAGGAGGAAGAGTAACTCGGAGCTGCCATGGCTTATTCACTATTCCCTAACCTCTAGCAGAGGAGTCTGCTCCCGCTCCGAATCAAACGTACGCTACACCAGTGATGCTCAATCAATAGACGCCGAGGGTCTTCGTTATCAAAAAGCTTTGTGTGCAGTTTTATATGGCACCAGAATGGGAGTTTGCAAGAAGCTGAGCGCCTGCGTGTGCTCAATGGATGGCGAAGGCTAAGACATGGGGCTCACTATAGTCCTGACCATGTAGGATGCCCGTCTCCGTTCACTCCTTGTACTTGCGAACTCCCATGGAGTAATCAATGTCTTCACGGAAACAGATTAGCCAGCGCACGGAGAGAAGCTTTTCCTGGCTAGCAGGGCTGAGACAGTCAAAATTAGACATTAATTTTATTCATAGGTCTGAATTTTTTTCATAGCGTTTTCATTTTACACTGTTTGTTGAGAGCTCAAAACTCTTCGTACAGTCTAGAAAACTCCTGAGTTAACCCAGATGTCAGGTGAAATTACTTAATTAGATCATGTTAATATGGGATTTTTCTGTTTTGCACATTAGTCAACCACTTTTTTTTTTTTACCCTAATAACCACAGGTATAAGTCCAGCTTTGATCTTAACCGGAGTACAAACCCATAGATTCTGAAAGTTGGCGGTGTTGCCATCTATCACCCGGGAACTGTTCATCTATTTCAAGCCACTAAGAAATCTGAAAAAAATCAGAGAAATTCTGATGTTTGCATTCATCTGGCTCTGATTTCACCTCTACAGCGCAAGAGCTTTGCCAGCCAGCTGCAGATGGGAAGCACTTTCCACAGAAGATAAGTCTGCAGCATTCCTAGTCATATTCCTCTCAAAGCAAGCAAGAGAATGTGAACACTGGGGAAAAAAACCTTGTATTGTTTCCAAGTAATTATCATATTAACTGTACTCTGTCCTGGAGGTGATCCTTTTTGTGCTTATAATCAAGACATAATATTTGCTGGATCTATCTGAATGTAAGAACTTGAGCCTAGAATTACTCTCTCCTAACTGGGAAACTTGAACTTCACCAGCTTGTGTCCCGTATAACTCAGCACATTTTTTCTTGACATTAGGTCTTTTAACGGAAACTTTCTTCTAGACAGTAAGACAAAACTCTTCCTATATGTTGTCAATAAGCAGCACATGGAAAGCCACAGTTCTTATCCTGCTCATCATTAAATTCCTCGGCACAGACAACAGAAGGGCTCGCTTTTGTATCCTAACTTCCCTTTGACACTTGCCTAACTTGAATCATCTGCAGTTTTTCTTCAGCACGGGAGGTAACGTCCCAAAATACTTGCGATTATTTCATTTCTCGTTCTCCCATATAGTCTTTTTTTAAAAATAAAGTGGCCACAATCGTGGGGTTTTTAATTAGTTTTGACATTTTTCCCGTGTGAATATCAGCACAGAAGTATCAGAAAAGGAACAAGGAATTTTACAGAGGTTTTCTTGGTGGTAGAGATAAAATCTGAATAGTACAAAGCTCCAGTTCAGGATAACAGCCTTCTTCAGACTACCACTTAGCTGCCTACTTAAATCAAATTAATTAGGTTTTAAAATTGAGCATGTAGCTGATTTTCCATGGAATTAAGGACTTGGGAGATCTTGAGAATAACCAAGGAACTTTGAAAATCTATCCCTCCCACCCCTAATTCCTACGCCAGGCTGTCTCCCTGCGCGCCTGCGCCCTGGCCCCCAGGCAGCGTGACAGCGCACAGCTTACCTGCTGTCTGCCCCAGGTCTGCTCCCCACGGCAGCCTGGGCACCCCATCTCACCTGCAGTCTTCTCCTGGTCTCACGTGGTGCACCTTGTCCCAAAGATGCAGCGTGTGCGAGTTTGCTTTCTCTGGGTGAAAGTTCCTGAAATAACATGAATTCTGTACCACAGGCTATTAAAGAAGAGGGATTTTTTTTTATATAGTGGTTTTTGATTTGGTTTGTTGTTTTTTTTTTTAGCACAATGTGCGCGATGTACTTGTGCCAATGTGGCTCACAGCCCGAGACAAGGCTTATGGGATCAAGGGTCGCTCAGATATACTGGGGGCTGTAAGGAGCAGCAGCACCCCCAGCACAGGCTTTCCCTGCACCGAGCATCCCCCGAGCTGCTCTCCCAGGTCTCATCGCAGAGAAAACCCGCTGCTTTACGCCAGAAGGAGCCTGAGAGCCAACTAATACCCATCCAGTGTGGATGATTAGGGAGCCAGGACTCAGGGGTGAAACTGGGATGACGAGTCATTTAAAAGCGCAGGCGCACTCGTTACGTCCCCGAATGCAGCCGAAGCACGGGCGTCTTTCTTATAATCGTTAGGTGCGGGGATACGGGAGCAGAGCCAGGGATGCCACACCAAGGACACCTTTTCCTTAGTTGCTGTTATTCACAGAACCCTTGCCGAAGACAGCGCAGTCAACGCGCTGCCCACGTCAGGGGAAGCACGTTCGCGGTCTTCTCCTCTGCTCCCAAACCTTCCCCGAATACCTGCATCTTTTTACCAGGAACTCTTCCCCTTTCCAGTTCTTCCGCTGTTGGAGTCCAACAAGCTGAACCCAACGCTGTAGTCTATGAAGGCAAATAGTTTTTGAAGTTTCTGTTTAGATGGCACACTGAAATTTTAGCCCATCTCATGATGCATGAGTTACAAAACAGAGCTTGTGTGACTTTTCTATTGAATGATTTACTGATTTTTAATAGTTCATAAAGAACCTTTATGCGATTTTACTTTCAAAATTCTAGCGGTCATTTTGATTAAAATGAGTTAATTTTAATTAACGGCTAAGAGTTAGGGGAAAGTGGGACACCACACAGCCTGAGCTTTCAAGTCCCCCTTCAAAGAAATGCCATTGATTTCACGAAAAACGTCAAGACATTTTTCACGACTGATGCAGACACTTACTTGCATATTTATTTTAAGTCACAGTTACAGTCTTATTAAATGTGATGGCACTAGTCACTTAAATAAGCGTTGCAAATGTAGGTCCCTAGGCTATGAAGCAAAAGTAATTGGATTTATATGACAGACTTACAAAACAGCCAAGCTAAAGCATTCTACTACTTCAGAGTCATATCAACGGTAAAACTTTAACAGTGTATTTTTACAGCAGTAATAACGTTCCTGAAAGGGGAGGTAGTATTTTAAGCAGAAATTTTAAGTTGTAGTTGTTTACTGTTTACTTGTAGTAACAGTATGTAAAACAATTTATGTTATAGATAAGATTGACCAGTTATAAAAACATATTTAAATTTACAGTTTTCTGAAACAAAGTAAAAAACCCATGGCTACTCCCTAACCATCTGAGGGTAATCAGAATTGCGTTCCTAACGCACGTGAGCTACAGGATTTTAATCTGCTTGGACACAAGTTAGCTAGTCAGCTAAAAATACCACCCACTGAACATTTACTTTACCGGCTGAGACCTCCCAAAAATAGCAAGGGAAACCTCAGACTTCCGCACCTCAGGTCACAGGGGATCAGGTGCCTCGCGTGGGACGGCTAAGGAAAATCAACTGGCTGACCATCCTGCGTTCAGTGTGAAAAAGTAGCATATAATATTTCTACAATGCCCAGACTGCCCGGAGCTCTTTCTACTGTGCGAGTGTGCATTTCGGATTGGATTTGATCTTACTCTTGGTGAAACTCTTACCCCTACGGGTCCAGCAACTGCTCCTAAGGGAGGAGACTGGCACTGCAAAATGCTGAACCTCCTCCTGCTTCCTTTGAGCTTTGAAGCCGAGAAGTGTTTGAGAACCTACTGAAGATATGTGAGGTCGTGCACTAACTACACAGCTGCGAAAAATTCCTTCTGAAATTTTATGAAGGCCAAGATAGGATTCGGGCATTTGGGTGACCACAAACCAAGAAAGTCTTCATTACACCTGAACCACTGAAGCCAAAGATGCGCCAGAAATGCAAAAGAGACGGTTATAACAGGACAAAGCTCTTTCTTATAATAAATAAGTTTAGGGTATACCATGAGTAAGCCAATGGTAGAAAATATATAAATACTGCCTTTGAAAAATTCATGCAACTCTTTCTGCCCTTCAAAGTAATCCCCTTAGAGGTTTCTGAAGCAATTTACTAATAATTTTCATACAAGTGGTTTCCAGATACCAAAGAAGAAAACAAAAGGTTCATTTCTTCACTGAGGGTTCAGAGGTACAGGAATTGCAACCCAAATTCCAGAGACTGAGGAATTTGCCACGAGCGCCGCTGGCAGGGTACTATTCCAGAGTGCACTGCCCAACAACCTTGTTAAAATCCTTTCAGAAAAAGGAAGACTTAAAATGTCATGTGGGATTATTGCTCTTGCCACCAAAGAAAACCCATGGTTTCACAGCATTTCTTTGCTACCAAAGAAATCCACGGCTTCTAAAGCCCACGTTCATATCAGAACAGGCAACAACTCAAGCTTTCAGTTTGATGTTTGACTTCGAAAACGTGTACTTTTCACCGTAGTCATTAAAAAAAAAAATTAGAAATGCTGTTTCAACAGCCTTTTTCCTTCTAGCTGCCCTGGAGAGCAATTTATTATCTGTCATAGCTTAAGAGAGTCATAATATAATATTCTTACTAATTCCAAAGATAAATACGGCTTTATTTCCTAAATATTTTATTTATAATAGGTATGTACATAGCAACTAGCAGCTCAGCTCCTGGATACCATTTCCATTTGGAACCACAACTGTGTCTCAGGACAAACTAGAGAAAAATCTTGATTATACCTGATCTTAATCTGAATAGTGATCAGAAGAGATAAGACAATACAGGTGTTTTCTCCACACAAACCCTAAAATAATACTTTTTACTTCAAATTCTTCCACTATCTGGACTAATATATTCCATCCCTACACACGTTTCCCAAACAACACAGCTGCTCCAAACATCTTGTACTTGAAACATACTATGCCAAAAAGGGAATATTTTTTATTAAATCAAAATGTAAAAGTTATGTGAATGGCGGGAGGAAGATTGGATTCACAAAACTATCTTTCTTCAGGAAAGGACATCCTTTCCATCATTTTTCTGTCTTTAGGTTACTTAGTGATACTTTGATTAACACTTTTCACCACAAAATGGAAAAAATTGAAAAACCTAATTTTAAGACTGTAGTGTACAACAAGCAAATAATATTTTAGTTCTAAAATTTGTTTACTAAAATATTAACTGAATCATCTGAAAAACAGGCATTTAAAAAAATCCACAGATAATGTGCAAATTTACCTATTTATTTTGCTAATATTTGCTCTCTTTGGTATGAATTATTCCATTGCTATCCCATTCCCTCAACATTCACATTAATTTAAGGAGCAAGCCAAGCAATAACAAGCCCTGAAAATTAAGTATAAAACCGAAAATACAGACTACATTCCTTTTTATGGAGAAACATGTATCAACATATTGCAAATAGGACTATGATAAACTTTTTACTATATTTAAAGAAATTTTAACAAATTTAGACCTGTTTTGTTGTTTGTTTTTTTTTTTAATTATTGCTATTGCTATCATATGAATGAGAGTGTCCTGCTCTTGCTCTACATACGATAGAAACACCAGACTCTAAAAGCATCCCCATGTTACAGGGCTTAAGCATAATACACTGAATGTGAAAAAAATTATGTTTACAAGAAACTTCTTTTAGGTGACTGAAAAAATGTTTTTGCAATTCATTTTTGAAATCCACTCAAAACCTGCTGCGTGCATCTTTGCAAACTGTTGCCTGAAAAACATAGTCTCTATCAGCTTCACTGATGTTACTCATTTAAAAACAACTCACTTGAAAACTTCCAAGCAACGTCTTCGCATGTCAGCTAAGGATACCATTTTTCATATACGGCTTTCAACTTCTTCCTTGGCTCTGCCAAGGATGCCAGTCCACACTGTCCTTTAAATAAATGTTTGTGGCAAGAAATTTGGAACTTTCTTTTAAATTAATGCCTACACCTATGAAGGTGTGTCCTGGTTGCAGCCAGGGTAGAGTTAATTTTCTTCACAGAAGGTAGCGTGAGGCTACGTTTTGGATCTGGGATGAGAAACTGTTGATAAGGTGCTGATATTTTGGGTTGTTGCTGAGCAGTCGAGGACAGTCCAGCTTCTCGTGCTGGGCTGCCAGCGAGCAGGCTGGGGGGGCACGGGGAGCTGGGAGGGGACACAGCTGGGACAGCTGACCCAGGCTGGCCACAGGGATATTCCCTACCATACGACGTCATGCCCAGTACATAAAGCTGGGACGAAGAAGGAGGAAGGGGTGGAGGGATGTTGGGAGTGATGGCATCTGTCTTCCCAAGAAACCATTACACGTGCTGGAGCCCTACTTCCCTGGAGATGGCTGAACCCCTGCCTGCCCATGGGGAGTGGGGAATGAATTCCTTGTTCTGCTCTGCTTGTGTGCATGGCTTTTGTTTTACTTATTAAAGAGTCTTTATCTCAAACCATTAATTTCCTCACTTTTTACTCTTCCAATTCTCTCCCCCGTCCCACCGGGGGAGAGTGAGCAAGTGGCTGCGTGGGGCTTAGTTGTCAGCTGGGGCTAAACCATGACAAAGTGCCAGAAAAGAGGCCTTCAAAATAGCTTTTTAAAGAAACAAACAAAAAACAAAACAACAAAAACCCCCAACAAAACCTGACAGCTGGCATGCTGCGGAATTTATTAATCGCAGTCATCTCATTGCCATCCCGTCGCTCCTCAACCCCTATTTGCAACACGTATTCTCTGGAGAAAGGCGTATCTTTCATGAAAATGGGAAATACCCATTACATGGGCATGCTTCATTACAATTAATAAATGGATAAAATATGTAAACAGCAATAACTAACAGAGAAAAAAAATATGAGTTTTGGCACAGTCCCGCTTCCCCAGACAAATAAAAGGATGAGAGACTCCCAGGATGCGAAAGAAAACTGGGTAACGGGTGGCTGTCAGCTTCACGAGGCTCCTGTCAGACAGATTCAACCTGTCACAGCAATACAAAACCAAGCAGGCCTGGAGTGAGGTGGGTTTTGCTCAACACAGATACCTCAGGACATCTCAACTGTAGCTTTCCACAAAGAAACCAACCGGAATTACTGAAAACCTTCAACTTGATATCCAGGCGTATTTTATCATAGCTCCGGAGCCCTCAGCACGGGAGAGACATGGACCTGCTGGAGCGGGGCCAGAGGAGGCCCCAGCAACGCTCCGAGGGCTGGAACAGCTCTGCTGGGAGGACAGGCTGGGAGAGCTGGGGGGGTTCAGCCTGGAGCAGAGAAGGCTCCGGGGAGACCTTCCTGCAGCTGCCAGGGCTGAGAGGGGGCTACAGGAAAGACGGGGAGAGACTTTTTAGTAGGGCCTGTAGTGACAGGACAAAGGGTAATGGTTTTAAACTAAAAGAGGGAAGATTTCAAAGATATAAGGAAGAAATTTTTGACAATGAGGGTGGTGAAACCCTTGGCCCAGGTTGCCCAGAGAGGTGGTAGATGCCGCATCCCTGCAAACATCCCAGGTCAGGTTGGACGGGGCTCTGAGCAACCTGCTCTAGCTGGAGATGTCCCTGCTCATGGCAGGGGGTTGGACTAGATGACCTTAAAGGTCCCTTCCAACCCAAACTGTTCTATGATTCTACGATTTACCTGTATCCAAAGAACACTACATAATAACTTCCTCAATTAGAAGTTTGTTTGGGGTTTTTTTGCATAACTTGAGTATTTTGAAGAATACAACTACAGTTAGTGCTCATTGCTTCAATTAGAACTGGAACTTCACGATAGCAGGTCCATTAGCATTAGACTACCAAAGCATAGCTTCAGTTTTGATTATAGGTACTTCACTAACATACACCCATACCTGCGGGACACCGGCAAGAAAGAGGAGCCCAAACAGCTTACGCAAAGCTTTACTAAAAGCAGCACAATTTTATAGACATTATCAGCTTCCTGTAGAAAGATACCATTGAAGAACAAGACTGAACACATAGCTTGAGGTGAATCAAAACACCTGTATGAAGTAATCTAGCCTGAAGAAACCATGTTTTGAGGGGGGTTTCTTGCAACTTGCTCTTGCAAACTTCTGCCCTTCAAATATCTTACCTGATTACATGTGTTGATGTCTATTCCACTTTTCAGGTATTCCACTACTTTGTCCAGATTGCCAGCTCTAGCAGCTCGGAGAAAGCTTGCATTGCTGTCAGACTGTAAAAAGATAAGAAGAAAAAAAAAATGTCTAGTTAGCTCCTGCTTAAAACAGAGCACAACTGCATCACCACTGAAAGGTTTCCACATTTTATGCTGCAGGAGAATAAAACTGTGAAGAAAACTGACTTTGCATTAGATCTGCATTAATTAGCATACACATACTTAAAGAAGGCAATACTAGCACAAAAGAACTGCAGACCTGTCAGAGTGAACAAAATAATGCAATAATGGCTGGAGTTCAAAATTTAGCGAGAACCAAAGGAAAAAAAAAAATCAGAAGTCATTGAAAATTATATTAGTAACAAGAAACAAAAATATGCATCAACTTGCTACCATCGTTTTCTGGGTGTTTTTATATGTATAAATATATATATTTACACACATACTCAAAACTCTGCAGAATTATTGACCACTCCTATTATTGGCTATGCTACTTAAGAAAACATACATTGACTGTGGATTTTTACTTGACATAAAAAGCTACGCAATTACAGTGCATATTCATGCACACACGTTCCCTTAACACAGAGATACACACTGGAGAAAAAACACTGTCCAAGAGCAAAAAAAAAGCCCTACGGCTATATTTTATCACCTGCGACACAGAAGTGGGGCACGCTAAAGAAAATCGAAGTCCCACAAAACTGGGCAGCACTGCAAGTGTAGCTAACCATAGAACAAAGCGGATCAAGTACTCAAGCCCGAGTCTCTAAATTCAGAATAACGTTGTAAAGACGCTGACTCCTAAACTGCCTGCATTCACACGTTCGCATTTAAAGTCCCATTAACCTTTATTTATAGGATAAAAAAAAAAGTTTTCATTTTTCAGCTAGGTTGTGCGAGGTACTGTTAAGCAACGGAGCGTGAAATGCGTCACCCCTCTTGCCTTTATCTACGATTATGACACGAAATTACATTGGCTACTTGAAACCAGCACATATTTTGATGTTCACCCACACGTGAACCTACACACAGGTAAATTGGCTACTAATACAACTGCAGGTACCGGGAGAAAAAAACAAAGTCGTGGAACAGAAGTAATGATGAAACAGAGTAAGCGTTTGGGAACGTGCGCAGAGACAGTAACAATTTTCATACTTGAAATAAAAAAAAAAAATAGAGCAGGAGCGAGTTTCAAGAAGAAGGTAAATAACGGTGAATGCCTGTTTTGTGGGGATGTGATTAGAGAGGCCCAGGAGGGCACGCAAGCCATAGGAGCAGTACTTGGTGTTCCACTGAAACACCTCCGACTGAGCGTGTTTCTCACCTAATTTCACCTCCCCGTCAGAAACACCGAGTGAAAAACATCCTTTCACATCACGAAAATATCCAAAGAGCCTCCCGCTTTCAGCTTACTAATACCCATCGACCAAGAAAATTATTTCCTTCACCCAATCCGTTCCCGTGCCTTTGTTTCAGTCACCCTACTCATCAGGCTGTACTAACCCCCTTCGCAATCCCCGTCCCAACCTGCTTTCATCTGCAAAGGATGGATGTCATCAGAGTGATTCTTCCTACAACTGCGCTACAGGACAAGACAAAAATATTTCCTTCTAAATTCCTTTCAGCCAACTTCAGCACATTTTCCACATCTTTTACCGTTAAGAAAACAGACCATCCTTCTAAACGCGCAGCGGGGTGAAGGGGAAGGTAGTGCAGGAATCCACGTTGACAGAACCCTTCCATAGTTTTCCGGCTTCCGTCAGGCAAGCATTTGGATGAGGCTTAATACAGGAGCAGATTCCAACAGGTACTTGAAAGAGAACCCTTCTAAGATCGAAGGATAGCTACTAGCACTGCCGTGTCTCCTGTGATGCGTATGTGCACGTAAAAAACCAAAATTATATTTTATTTTTTAACTGTCCTTGAAAAATCAACGGTCTTGGTAAAAACGTTAACCCAGAACAAATAATTGAGCATACGAGGGATAAATAGGAGCACTCCTGAAATTAAAGGGAAAAGCATTTTTGCCCTCAATAAGACAGACATTTTACCTTCTTTTTTCCCACTTAGCTACTTCTACAATAATTTACCGTGCCAAAACTGCAATCACCTTACGCTTCAAACGGTTAAGCGAGAATGACGCAACAAATGAACATCTACAACTTGTTTTATTAGGGATGAAACAACTATCGCTTGCTTTTCTTTCACGCAGAGTAACATGAAAGGCTAAAAATGTTAAAGTCTCAATTACTGCTGGAAGCTCAGAGCGTAGCCAAGACCACTTGAGTATATTCCATTTGTTTCTGGATGCAAGCAGTGCTTTTAAAACAGGTTCTCATTTCCTTGATTCAGACTTTTGTTATCTCAAAATTAAATTACCACGATTCACACCACTTCAAGACACGTTACGTACACCTGAATATCGATCATAATGCGGAACAGGAACTTCTTGTCTATGTGAAGAGTTATAATTAATTAACACTTCACGATTAACTCCCTGTACAGTCATTTATTTCAGAAGCGTCTCTTGCTGTGTATGTTCTCACTCTGAAATAACAGTGCTTCACTGTGAATAGAAGAGGAAGAAAACTGCTAAAATCCTGTGAAACACAATGAGATCTTGATGCTTTATGTATTTTATTTGAAAATCCTAGCCTACATGATCTTGGGTTTTTTTTATTAATTTTCTCACTGTAACATGTACTGATTTCATATTAGATGAATATAGTTGTACCCATCTCTTCATAGTCTGGCCTCTCCTATTTCAAAATAGTTTCTCGCAGACTTGCATGATGTTCTCATCTCTTTCAAATTCTTTAAAAAGTATTTTTGGCAGTACTACTGTCTCAGCAATTTACTGTAGCACATAACAAATTCAAATCCGTTTCGACAAAATTGTCTCAGTAGTCAACAGCAGTGGTTTTCTGTAGTCTTATCATGCTAGAAAACTATGATTTTTATATCTCTGAGCTTTTCCAATTGATTCAGTAATCTCATTAAATATTCTTTTTTTCCATACATGCAGACTTTTAGTCGAATTGATGACACCTGTCAGTGGCACAGAAGCTGGCATACTGGTCTTTACTAGTTTGTTGACTGGTCAAGACAGACTGTCAACAAACTGTCATTTGAAGATATTTTCTTTACAAGAAAGAAAATAAAAACACGGAGCCGGAGTCCTTTGCACCATATGATACTTATCACGTCACCTCTTTCTACGCACACAACCCCCGAGATATTTTTTTTAGGAGTTTTACTCATGTATGTAGATCATGCTCAAAAGCAAGCACTCTACCACTAAGGAAAAGAAAGGTTTACAAGCTGCCTTAAGCAGCTACTGGCAACCACATGAACACGAGAACACGAGAGGCTCGCCATCTGGGAAACTCCAACGTTGACATGTTAATTTGCAAAGTCTCAGCTGGCATCTCTACATGCCACCCTGGGGTCAGGTCAGTCAGAATTAAGGATTACTTTGTTTACATGTGGCCACTAAGGCTGGGCAATCTACTTAACATGTTCTTAACATGCTACTAGGATAAGGTATGAAGGACTGAAGAATACGTCGCCGATATTTTATAGTATGGGACAAACTCACAATCTGTGGACTTCACAGCTTTTTCTAATGGACTGCTCTGAAACATCTGAACTGCTCGATGAAAAATGCACCACTAGCAGTAGTTAACAGTAACATTTGATTGCTCCATAAAGATTTTTTCTTTTCACTAAAATCATGATTGAATCTGGACTATTTACTTGCAGTTCTACAGATACATAATATTGATCAAAGAGAAGGACAATGGTCACCATCAAAAAAAAACCCAAACAGCTTCCAATACATATGCGGTGAGAGTACTATAAGTCTTCGATAACTACTGTCGTTTAAAAACTCTGTTTGCAACGCAATTGTAATACATGCTATCGATTTGTGAGGAATATTTGGTATTACCGAACCTTCTAAAAAGCTCATGTCTTTTAACTTAATTTTTCATCTTTAACTTTTAACTGTGGATAAATAATTTCAGCCAGAAATGAGAATTTTCAGAGCACTATAAACAAACTTCAATGTGAAAAAAAATCGCTGTAACCCTAAGCACACTCACAGCAGAATGCACATGTGTTCTTTAGAAGTACCTAGCTGTCAGGCATTGCATAGGCAAATAAAATAAACGATCGAGTGAACATACGATTTTTTAAAAAAATGACTAAGAGGCTGTGGATTGAGCTTCCTTCTTGCTAATTACAACGCCAGAATTTTACCTGAATTTGAAACGTATAGCTCAGGGAATGTCAATAAATCAGATACAGAAATTAGTATTTTATTCAAATGGTCTGAAACCTTCCCTCTGCTTCCTCTGTCCTCGCTGCGGTTGCCTTTCCTGCCTCATAGCCCACCACATCACTTACCGCACAGAGCACGCGCCTGTTTCTCAAAGGCATATTACAGAGGCGTGCAAAAATAAATCGTGATGCATAGTGTTGAAATTATAAGCTGTATCAAATCCATGGGAATTTCTCCATTTATTCAAATGTGCTGCTGAAAACCAGACTCAGGCTTAAGAAGGAAAGATTGGGGGACTAGGAGGCTTCCTTTTTCAAAAGATGGCTGCTTTGGATAATGTTATTATGAAAGCCAAATACTCGTTTGACATCATGTCTATAGTAAAATTATTCCTGCAGGTTGGCTTTCACCCACCCTCCAAATAAGGTGAACGACCCCAATCTGTCCATAATCAGAAATGTCTCTGTGGGAGATCAGAGCCTGGCAGTAATGCCTACCAAACAATTCTCATCTGCTAAATACAGCTTATTAATTGAATGACAGCAAAACCAGAGTTCAAAATTTCTATATAATAACCAAATAGCTGTTTTATACCTTAACTTAATGGGTTTGGTTTGTGTGTGTATTAAAGTGTGTATCTGAATACTAATAACCCTTTTAGACTTACATTTCAGGCATCGACTCTGGGACATGCTGCTTTGATTTTTATGGAGAAAATTTATTTAGCTTTAAGTTTTGAAGAGGCTGGCCCGGATCGGGAGGTGAGCAAAACCTGCTATTAGCTTGTATGCTTTATATAAATCAAAAAACTCAAATCATAAGCAATTATAAAAACCTTCATGTTATATTGAATCCTGTATTATTATTGCACATGGAATCAGCATTGAGATGGAATTTGTCAATCCGGCAGTCTTCCGAGTCATCTGACAGTGGTAGTGCCTTTTACAAACTTCAGAGTTGTGAGGCTGCGTTTGTCCAACAGCTGTTTCTATATTTAGTAAAATGCTGATGGCTTGTTAACTCTTCTTCATTAAAAAAAAGCTCTTAATTGCCTGGTGACTCATCCTGCTAAATATATTCACGTAATACCTGGAGTTGAGAATTCAGCTCACTGCAGAAGGAAAGTTGCATAATCTAAACTCAGGTTTTCATGGCTTCTTGATGTTTTTCAGTACTTAAAAGACACAGGGGGAAATGACAGATAGGTAAACACAGAATCATTGAGGTTGGAAAAGACCTTCAAGATCATAAAGTCCAACCATCAACCCAACATCACCATGCCCACTAAACCATGTCCTGAAGCGCCACATCTACATGTTTTTTGAATATGTAAACACATTCCATTAAGTTTTTATTACACCATACTTTCTAGAGTGTCAATTTATGCTCTTATCCTTGAGATAACCACTACAGTTTGTCCCAGTCGGCTTGGTTATTCTCAGATTTCAGAAACCATCTGTTCAAACCAGCCATCGATTAATTGGGTGCAACTCTACAAGCGGCACAGACGAGGTGTTACCGTTACCCAACTCATTTGTCACACACGAATTTTTTTTGTCACATACGATTTTTTTTTTTTGGTGTGGAAAAACCTACGGTAGCTTTTTCCACATCAAACTTCAAATGTAAAAGATGGGACTTCAGAAGGAATGCTTCTTCCTCACGGAACAGTTTCTGCACACCTCGCCAGCTAGTTTTTCAGCAGCTTGCATTCTATCAGTTGTACCCTGAATTTTTTATTGAGCTGAAAGTGCTGCTGATCTCCAAAGGGCATCACACCAGAACAATGGTGATATTGTGAACTGCAAGCCTAAGATACAGCTAGGACTGCTAGAAGGCAAAGGACTTCTTTTTTTTTAAAATTTTTTAAATTAAACTAACACAGCAGAGTCTCAGCCTGCAGTTCTTATACGCATGCCAGAACATGAGCTAAATCTTGCACTTGCAATGACACAGGATCAGTAATCTAACACGGGTAAATGAGTTAAATGAGATAATAAAAGCTATAATGGAAACATATATTCCCAGCCTTTAATAAAATAACATTCATCTTCTGCAGGAAAAGGAATACAGGAGGGCAGGAGGCTTGCCAATGTGACGCCCATCTACAAGAAGGGCCAGAAGTAGGATCTGGGCTGTCAGCCTGACCTCCGTACCAGGGAAGATTATGGAGAAATTCATCTTGAGAGTGCTCACAGGGCATGTGCAGGACAACCACGGGATCAGGCCCAGCCAGCACACGTTCATAAAAGGCAGGTCCTGCTTGACCAACCTGATCTGCTTCTATGACCAGGTGACCCACCCAGTGGATGAGGGAAAGGCTGTGAATGTTGTCTGCCTGGACTTTAGCAAAGCCTTTGACAGCGTCTCCCACAAGCATTCTCCTGGAGAAACCAGCAGGTCATGGCTCAGACAGGTTTAGTCTTCACTGGGTGAGGAACTGGCTGGATGGCCGAGCCCAGAGAGTCGTGGTGAACGGCGTTAAATCCGGCTGGCGGCAGTGTTAAATCCGTCACAAGCAGTGTTCCCCAGGGCTCGGTTCTGGGGCCAGTCTTGTTCAATGTCTTTATTGATGACCTGGATGAGGGAATCGAGTGCTCCCTCAGTAAGTTTGTAAATGACACCAAGCTGGGTGGGAGTGTTGATCTGCTGGAGGGCAGGAGGGCTCTGCAGAGGGATCTGGACAGGCTGGATCGATGGGCAGAGGTCAGCTGTATGAGGTTTATTAAGGCCAAGTGCCGGGTCCTGCATTTTGGCCACAACAACCCCATGCAACGCTACAGATTGGCTGGAGAGCTGCCCGGCAGAAAAGGACCTGGGGGTGCTGGCTGACAGCCGGCTGAACATGAGCCGGCAGTGTGCCCAGGTGGCCAAGGCGGCCAACAGCATCCTGGCCTGTATCAGCACTAGTGTGGCCAGCAGGAGCAGGGAAGTGAATGTACCCCTGCTGTCTCTCTAAGTTGATGATGATGGTTTTAAATCAGAAAAAATAAGAATTCTTTTAAGTGCCTATTATGCACCTGAATAATTTAATGCTCTTTGAGTATTTAGGCCAATTAATCATAGAATGTCATGGAGGAGACTCAGAAGTTGGCACCACTTTTACCAGCATTGAGCTGGAACTGTGGCTGGAGGTACCATCACCATAATATTGCATGCAGTATGGATGCGAGCCCACACCTTGGCATAAAGACTATTGCTATTCATAGCAAAAAGTACTGTGTAGTAACAATACAGTGAAACAGCTACATAAAAAGAAAAAGCTTTTGTTCTATAGACTGCATATGACCCAGGATTAGAACATTCAGCGATTTCAAACCAAAACTAGTTTGCACGTATGAAAACACAGAAAATGACTGCCTGACACAGAAACCTGTGATAGAGTTGACTGGCTTCAGAAGTGATCCCTTCAGTATGTCCTGTGTTCCTCAGAATAAATATTCTCTCATTAGATCTTCTAAGGGATGTGTAGGACCCATGGTTATACTGTGCCAAAGTGGGAAGACTAATGTTCCTTGCGTTTATCATACATACCGGTAAAAGCTTTCTTACATTAGCCAAAGAGGCTGCAACCCAAAGGAGATACAACGTGTAACAATATTCAAGACTGAGAGCATCCATGAGAAACCAATTTCATTGGTATGACTGGAGACGGAAAGAGCCATCGCAAAAAAGCAGCTAAGACAATAAAACTAGCTTGAGGAATGCATTATGATTTAGGCACATTGTAAAGTAACAAATGTATTATAATTCCAAATATTTTTAGTAACTCTTGAGTTAAAAGACTCTTCCAGTAATTTTAATATTTGCATGTGACAGTTTTGTAGTAGTTTCATATCTTACTACAAAGACTGTTCTCAGAAAGCTGCATTTGATATTTAGAAAGTTTCTTATTGCTGTTACACTGCCCCAAACTTACATATATTTTTGAGTAATGGAAGGAGGAGAAAACTATGCCTAGCCAACAGCTTTATCTTAATACCAGTTCTTGCTACAGGATGGCTCCAGACAGACACAACAGAAAGTTATTAGATGCTTATGGACACTTCTGACTTTTACTAATGGAAAAGCCAGGCTTCAACTATTCTAACTGCTGATATTGATGGGAAAATTCCCAGTTATTCTTAAGGGATGCCTTTCATTTTATGCTGGTGGTTATATTTCGACATCTTCGAGACTTCTGCCAGCTCCCCCTTGAAATTCCAGAGCTTGCAGGGTATCAGCCATCCAGCCACTCTTTTCTTTCCACTGGCATCTACAAATGTTTAATCAGTTTTGCTTTGGTTTTTAACCAGGAGAAGAATAAAGAAGATCAAGTGCTACGTTTGGCAAAACACTACAGCATATACTTAATTTTTACCACATCTTTGGGTCCAATTGATCTCAAATGAAACAGGTTTAGGTTATCTGCTAAAGGATGGATTTAAATACATGCTTAACTGTGTTCCTGAGTTTGGGCCAATATTAGCAAATTCAACAGCAGCAGCAGCAGCGGAAGAGAAAACTAGTGTAAAATCAACCCTTAGTTGAGCCAAGAAGCAAATGTCTTCTATAAACCCTTTATGATATTTCTGTAGGAGTCCTCCCACCACGTTCATTAATTTGACATACTGGACTCGTTGCCAGCTGACTTGTACTATGTCAATGAAGGATTTGTGAGAACTGAGGCAAAACTGCATACTTTTCTATGAAAAAGAATACAATAAAAAGTCTTTTGCCCAGCTGCATGCCCCTTCCAAATACTGCATTTGAAATGACAGAAGTTGTTTTAATCCATACTGACTTTAAAATATAAAGTAACATAAGTAGTAGGGTTCTACTTCAGAACAGCACTGCAGTACTTGCTGAACTTCAGGCATGTGTAAACTCAGATGTCCCACCGGGCTATTCGTGTTCTCAAAACCAAACATTTTGGTATAAGTCCCAGCTTAGAAACAATGTGTGCAGGTCTGAACTGTACTCATCAGTGTGAACCTTAAAAAATAGAATCTCAAAAGCGCCTGGAAAACATAGCCTGGATTTTTTTAAAAGGAATAAAAAATTAAAAAAACACAACAACAAAACCCCAAACTACCACTCAAAGAACACAACAAACCAAAACCCAAAGGATTTGGGTTTAAAAAATGAAAGTTTTTATCACAGTCTGAGTAATCCTGAAGACGAGAAAAAGCTTCATGTCTTTTACTAAGGCTTTTAAACTGCTCTAAAAACAGAAATGGATAATCCTATTGTTTAATGGGAAAGTTTCCTGGGCTGGAATTCGAGTGAAAGTATCCTTTAGTCATTTCCTGAAACACCAAGGATTCAGGATATGTTCAAATGAACCACAGGATCAGTTTTAGTTCTCCTACGTGACACGCTCATTTACTGAAGTCTCTTAAATACCAATATGGAACCAAGATCTCCACTACACAAATTGAGTAATATTAAAAGAAGGAAAAATAGTTAGGATCATCTGGACACTATATATTGTGATCGTGAGGTGTAACAACTTTAGAACTGGGCAGGCATTTAAATGGTTTCCATGGCAAGTTTCCATTACTAACGACGTTGCTAAATAGAGAGGTAATAATGCTAGAACACCTCTAGAAAGAACCAGGATGCCATTCCAAGCATATCTAGCAAAACAATAACCAGCCTTAACAAAAATCTAGCCTGTAAGTGAAGTTTATGACAGACTGTTGACAGATAATTCTATCACTCATTAATTTTTCATCCCCTTCCATCCCTTGTCTTATCATCAAAGGGACATTCTAATAAAAGAAATGTGCTAACACCATCAATGCTAAAGAATCAAACAGCTTTACTTACCTAAACACCATTAAATGATTGCCCACTGATTCCAACTTACTGCTAGCAGTAACTGAAAAAAATTATTTCATGTTCCTTTCAGATGGACTAAAATAGACACAAACACAATGGGTGTTACCGAAACCCAGCAGTTTCTAATTCAACGCCAGTTCTGCCAGCAAGACTCATCGCAAAGACCTTACTTGTACAGAAAAGTAAAACTGATACCGGTAGTAAATGAAGAGTTTTTAAATTTGCCCATTGTGGAACAAAACCAGGTTTCATTAAAGAGCTTAGGTTTGGGGTTTTTTTAGGATTCATGCATCATAGCATCATATCCAGCACAGATAATCTCCTTTTCTCCCTTCACGTCAATTTATCCCCAGTCAACTGGGAAGTTACACTTGAAGCACATCTAAACCATGCAAAACCCTTCTCTCCATTAACTGTGACATCTGCTGTTTGTATATTCATCATGATCATAAAATCTTTGGGTTGAAAGGGACCTTTTAAGGTCACCTAGTCCAACCCCCTGCAACAAGCAGGGACATCTTCCACTAGATCAGGTTGCTCAGAGCCCCATTAATTATTAAGCACTTATTGTTTCCCCTTAATTCCCAGCTGAAAATTACCTATAAAACAAAAGTCCTGTAAACCTGGGCCTAAATTTCAAACAATTCAGCTCTGGGCAGCAGAGAGGAATCAGTTCATCTACCTTCACCTATATAAAAGTTACACCTCTAACTCCAGCAGACCACATAGGCTCCCTATGGCATCGAGCAATAAGAAAAACAAAAAGGGATAGTTCCTAAAAGCAGTTTATCCCACTTTAAGGTAAGTGTCTGAACTGCAGCCAAAGAGCTATGAATTCTGTGTCTTTTGCACTGTCTGTAAGCTCCCTTTTTTGAAAACTGTCATGCATGGCCCTGCCCTACTTAAGTCTTTAAAACTTTCTGGTTTCGATCCCTGGCACTCATGTTTCCTGTAGCGATGGGGATGAAAGGCGCCAGCTGGACCCCGAGTCCAACACTCTGCAAAAGCAGATATTCCCCAAGTTTTTGCAAATTGCTTATCACTTCTCAGCATCACGGCGTCTCACTCAGCTCCCTGTATCGATGCTCCCACCATCTCGTACCATGACGCGAAAGTCCAGATTGCTAAGCCCGCGTCTCCGAGCCGGGAGAGAAAACTCCTCCTCTGAATGATGCAGTAGGAGTTTAGAACCATCCTGTCCTGAAACTCAGAGCGCAGTCTGTCCGAGGTGATCTGAAATGCAACGCATCCAGCCGTATTTCCAGCGCCCTGAAGCAAGACTGGACCACATACTTTCAGGAGCAAATATCAAGGTAACTAAACATCCAAGTAAAGAGGGAGGCTAGTGTACAGTGAATAGGACAAATGCCAGCGTTTTATCACATAAAATGCCTTTGTTTCTGCACATCAGCAAAAAAGTAGTTAAATCTATAATATATGATTATGAAATAGTTTGGTTGTGTTGTTTTTTTTAAATGCTGCTATTTCAAATATGAACTCAGTATCAAAATTGGACTCCCCGTTCTGACAAAGTTATCATATAGACAATTCAGGATAGTCAAAAAACAACACATTCCTAATTTCTTCACCAAGATAGGCCTGAAGCAGCTGATTGTATTTGGTTTCAATTTAGAAAATATTCTATTATGCAAAGCAATTTTGCCATTTGAGTTGGCTGAGTACCAACTGAATTATTCTGAACCTTTTCTCTGGTACGAGACTCACGGAGTCATCATCTTCAGCTTGATGTGGCACTCCTTTTCATAAACCAAGACAGCAGGCATGGCTACAGCTGCATAAAAGCATAGGAAAAGTATAGCTAACGAAATATTGTGCTGGATACTATTTTCTTTTTTGGGGAAAAAAACAACATACAATTTCTCCCTTCACGACAAAACTTCACTGACATTTCTAATTTACAGGCATCTTTTAGAAGGTTTTTTTTAAAACCTTTTTGTAAGGAATCATAACAATAAATGTAGTGAGAGACTGTAAACCTTCTTAGGAAAATACAGCAATTTTCTTTTGCAATCCTCCAAGCACTGTAACATCTGAATCAAGATGGATATTCTAAAGCAACTCTTGTCAGTCCGTACCAGAACAATATAAAGCCAAGATCTTATGATTAAACCTATCGAAGATCTTGTCAAAGTGCCTGACCTCTGCCTGCTACGAAGAGCTCTGAAGGCTGACTGAAAAGCATCCATTAAACCTCAAAGATCGCATGCTGCTCGATTTGGCTCACTCCTGCCTCCTCAAAGACCTGACCTTATGCAGAAGGGCAGCTCGGAGACCATACGTTGAGAGAGAACCGTTTCAGAGTTTGCTTGTTTGCGTTGCAGGGAACCTCCATATGCCCGCAAATAGCTTCAGGCCACCAGCCTTAAGGGAAATCCTGTAACGCCTGTTGAAATGCACGCGTTCAGCAACGGAAGCAGGCCTGGCCGCCCCTCCGCTGCCCCGGGAAGTCCTGGGCTTGCATCGTCCCACTCCCTGACTTCACATTTCCCATCAGAAATCATAGAACCTTTTGGGTTGGAAGGGACCTTTAAAGGTCATCTAATCCAACCCCCCTGCAATGTACAGGGACATCTGGAGCTCGTTTGTTAATTTAATTAAAAACTGCTTGGTGGGAGAAAAAAATTGTCTGAAAGCTCAAAGAAATAGTTTAATTTCATGTTTTCACTCAAGTTTTATTTGTGAAGAACTGCTCCAACTGTGTTGCCATGAAATAAGTGACAGAACTGGTCAGAAAGTTTCAGCCAAAAAAATTTCCTACCAGTAAAACCAAGACAGCATCAAAATTATCTTCTAGGGCAAAGCAGAATTTCTTGCGAGGTCGTGCTGGGCGTGCCTCCGGTCGCTTCCCTTATGAACACTGTAACTCATCTCAACTACATTTCCTACAATGCATTGCAGAAATTCATGCACGTGCAAAGCACAATCCTGACCCGAGAAGAATTTTATTTTAGATCGATACGGGAGAACATAGTATTTGGATACGTTGACATTAAAGGGTTTCTGACCTTCCTGTTCTGCCAAAAGCTTTGACACTAGCTCCTTTCCTGGCCAATTCTGAACGAAATAATCATTTAATAACAAATTTCCCAAGCAGAGAAAGGAAAAAAAAAAAAAAGGGGGGGGGGGGGGGGGGGGAGAAGGGCCACGTATC
>NW_010547114.1:23398-44079 GCF_000687285.1 Phaethon lepturus
AGAAGAGGCACTTCATTTACCATAGACATTATACAAGCATTCATCTCAAAGATTTTCTTCTGGTTTGAAGAGCAAATGCTGACATTGCTCTTAGAATCACTTCCTATGTGCCTAACTCTGTAGTCCAGCAGTCACCAGCGTGACCCCCCCCGGCTTGTGCCTGCTCCCGCTTGCTGCATAAAGATCTGTGGGGCTCTGTCTCTACTGCGAACACAGAAAAAAAATATCACGTACTGGACAGACACCAGCTTAAAGTAAAAGTTACTGAGCTCAAGTTTTGAGAATGATGGATGCAGGATTACTTACAGCAGTTAGGTAAACTAGGGTAATTGATTTCGTCCATTCATTTGAAGGATTTGTTTCATCGACGGTGTTCTCCGTCCCTATACCTGAACCTTTTGGTAGCTGACAACACAAGTGACTGCACAGCTTAGCGACAGCTGCTTTTTAATTACAGTCACAAGAGCGAAAGCAAAGTTGGACCACGGACACATTTAGCAGCTCTCTTAATACTGCAAGCTATCAAGTAAGATATAGGCTAAACAAAGAGGTTCTTTCAAATCTAAATTGCACAACCCTGACCTTGATTCTCCCCTTTGACTCACATTTTCTTCAGCCAAGACTTACCAGGGTTTCAGGATCTTTACTTTCTTCGCTGTTGTATCCATAATAGTCAGGGGTTTTATCCAGATCCTGTATGTTCCCTTGTGTTCTTAAGCCCTTATCTGAATGACAAGACTGGCAAATCGGTGCATTGCCCATACCAGTCCCGCTGCTAACACTCCTACAGGTGGGACCGCCTGTGCGCCGCAGAGGGTGCCCAGCGCTCCCGAAGGACAGCCTGCAGCCCGGGAGGAGGGTCCCGCCTGCGCTCCGCTCCCCAGGCTGCCTTCCCCGAGCCGTCCCGTGGCACGGCGAATCCGAAACCCCGGCAACTGCGGGCAGCAGCAGCCGGTGACCATTTCCAATTCGGGCGCTGCCCGTCTATTTTTACACCTACCAGGCCAGCTATGCATGTCAATGGCCTTGGGGCGGGGGGAGCCGCGTCCCGGCACGCAGCCCGCCTGCCCAGCGCGCAAAGTCCCGCCGAGGGGAATGCCTATGCGCAGGAAGGTTACTGAATTACCCCGTGGCATGCCTTGGAAGGGTTCGGTTTTTTTTTTTTCCCCCTCTCCCGCTCCAGCTGTGTTTACCTAAAGCGCTAAATTTCAGCATGTTGCTAATGCCTTCTGAGTTTCTAGCTCAAACGGATGATTAATTTGAGTTGCACCTATTTGGTATTTACAAAACAAGACAAAACGCATCAGTACGGATTTCGTGACCATTTCATTCCTGTGATTCACATGGTATTGTGTGTTCGCCGAGGTAACAACCGCGATGAGCTTGCTTTTGAATTGATATATCCCCCAGGTTTGATTTTAGAGGAGTTCAAATGTATCCAAAAACAACCATCTATGATGCTAAATCACTTCAGCTCTTGCCTATGTCATGTCTGATCTTGTTTTGGGTTTTTATTGTTGTTTTGTTTTAGGGTTGGGTTATTTGGTTTCAGTTTGGTTTGGTTTTGAGCTAGAATAGTAATGATTAAAAGAAGTAACTAAAACAAAAGCAAACAAACAAAAACCCCACTAAAATTGAGAATAAGCACATACCCTGTAAGTTTGACTTAGTTATCATGATTGTAACCCACAGGATTAATAAATAAATAAATAAATAAATCACCTTGAGGATTGCATTTTGGAATCCATCCATTATCCCAGCAGGGGCCCACTGCAGGATTAAAGTAAAACAAACCAAAACAAAAAACCCCACAAAGTTCGCTGAGAAATAATTAGCAGTTTTCAAATGTTTCAGGAACAGCTGGAGGTAAGGGCGGTAGCGGCGACAGACTGCCTGTCTGTAGGTAACGGAGTCCCGTAGAACGTATGTATTGCAATGCACACGCAACCCATCAGTGGCGCTGGGCGGGTATTGGAAAAATTAAGCCCAAAATTCCTCAGAAACAGCATGATCCTCAAAGAACTGTTAACGTCTAGCCAATGGTTCTCTCTTCGGGGTTTCAAACTGTTGCTAGCACTGCGACACACGTCGGGAGCCAGCTGTCCAGAGCATCCTATCAATTTCTACCCAGTCACCCTTCGCGGCAGTGGCCGTTATAATCGGAGAGAACAAGCTCTCCCCTGCCCCCTTTTAAGGGCTATTCATCCATATAGGCTTCTCTTCTGTGTTAATTACCAAGAGGTAGATTTAAAAAGGCTCTATAATTTCTCCTCCACTGTTGAATGTTCCAGGACGGGACCATTCAGCTCCTTTTGAAAAGCCTCAGGCGCTGCGATGTGTAGCGAGTATGAATACACGCTGGATAGGCGCGTGCATGGAATACTTAAATTCATTGTTGCTTTTTGTTATGTGATTACATACTTGTACGGAACAGAATGAAACCCAAACTACAAAATGACCCCGGCAACAATATTTCTGCCAGCAATTAGCAAATACAAGAGATGGCATGTTTAATCTTACAGTCAGACAGCCTGAACTTCAACTATCAAATGACTAGTTAACAAGTAAGGGCTTCAGCTCGTGTTAAAGTTATACATTATAATAATAAAATATAATACGCACACACATTACTTCTTAGCTATGGGCAGGTTCAGACGCACGCTGACCGTACCGAGAATGACCATAGTCTCAACCATTTCAGCTGCATTTGACGTTTGGTTCCCACAGCGCTGAAAGCAGGCACTGCCTTTAATCGACACCAATGATACTCCAGAAACTTTCACACAAGGCTAGCCTTCCCATAATTAGCTGGCACTGATTTTCTTTAACTCTTCCAAGGCGTTACCTTCTGACGGTAAGGGGTGTGTACATTGCTGTAACTTCTTCATGTAGTTATAATAAAAAAAAAAAAAAAGGATGCAAGAAGGAAGGCCACCAAATGCTTGACTCGACTGAAGTTCATATAACCAAGGTTCCAAAACAAACTGGAACTAAGAATCCTTGGATAGAGCATTCTATTTAACATGAAATAAACGTACTAGAAAACATAGAAGAGTGAAACAAGGCATCAGCTCAAGAGGAAAGGGTGGCAAGAACTGAGTAGGATGCATTCCTTTGAAATAATGCTCGCAGAAAGCAACAATCTCTGCAGACATCCAGACATCCGATGGAGACCAACAGATAAGCTTTCTGCCAGAGCCTTTTAACAATATTACTGTTGTTTCTCAAAATGGTTCAAAGTCATTAGGGCAAATTACTCAGAAAGCAAACACGTTCGTGTTTTGCCAAACTTAGTTAGGACATCATATGCTAACAAAGTATACGTCTTACGATGTACGACTCAAAGCCTTTGTGGAGGAACATGTTGCAGTATCTTTCTAAGTTCCCATGTTCTTTTTTGCTGCTGCTGCTGTTTGGGCTGCAAATCCATCCCATCAGGCAGCAGTGAAGGAACCAAAACACAAAGGCATGGTTTATTATCAAGCATGAAACTCATACCAAAGCGTCTTAGTCCTCCTCTCTGTACAGAAAAGTCAGCGCCCGCTCTGTGTTACACTGCCAGAACCGCTCCGAAGCCCACGACCTTGCGTCTCTTCACAGGGGAGCAGAATTTTTAAAGAACCCCCTGTAGGTAAATCACTGAATCCACTTGTTTTCCCACGCTTTAATATACCCTTTACCCCTCAGCAGAGCAACAGACCTCCTTGCAACACTAGCTCCAAACCACAATTACTCCCTTAACTAGGAGACCTCCAGAAACACTTTCAAGTCCCTGACAAGAAAGGGAGCAGAGTATCTTGTATGCTACACTTAAGCGTCGATGCTAGGATAGCAAGCAGCTGACTGAGACGGCACCCCTCTTGTCCCCCAAAATGCCGATGCCATAGGAGAAACATGGGAAGAACTCAGGAGTCCAGAAACCCCCCTTTCTGCTCCAGTCTATGCCTTGCACTCGCGCTTTAAACACGTATATGACCCTCACAGCTTTTTTGGAGGGGGGAGGGAGGGGGAGAATCACACTGTGTTTCCCTTTGAGTGTTTAAGTTTACCATGGTACTTGTGAGAAGCGCAAACCAGTTCATTCATCTTGGCAGGTTTTTCCCAAAGTTAGCCTTGTAAAGTGGCAGCGTTGACTGTGTCAGGATTTTCAGGTTTTTTAAGAGAAATATTCTGGTCACGTGCTTCCTTCAGAACGCCCATTCCTGCGGCTCCCTTGCCTTCCCAAGAGAAATCCTCGTTACCCACACGTCCAGCTCCCTCTGCTCTTGGCCAATGAACTTCTGAGTTTGAGTTTTCGCACACTGAATTCTGTCTGACACCAATAAAAGGGGGAACAAATTGAACTGCGGTACTATTGAGAGCAACCAAGGGACTGCCCTAGTTAATTTGTCGAAAGTTGTCATAATATTATTCTTTGCACAATTTCAGACCACCCCTCTTCCTCTTGTCATCATTCTTAGGCGATGTGGCTCATAATAACACCTTCACTAGCTATTGCTTGGGGAACAATTCCATTCCTCTAGGGAATTTTTTCCCCAGAAACTTTTGCATTTTTGTACCGAACTAATGCAAAGTGATCAGAATTCCCCCAAAAAATGCAGACCAGCAAGCTCAAAATCCTTGGTGAAGGCCATTAGCAGTATTATGGTCTCTGCAAAAAAATATAGAGCCATATGAAGACTACTATCAGCTGCCTTTATTTCATGTTATAGGGTTTGGGATGCTGTAGGGTTTGTGAAATGTTCTGGTTTTGTCACTTGAACTTCTCTAAGCTCGCAGCAGTTACGATTATCAGCTCTTTGCAACGCAAAAGGCAGTACACCAACCAACAGACAAAGCCCTCAGCAGACTTCTGGGAATTGCATCTTGCAAGATCTTTTCCATTAAGCACAGCAAAACTTACCTTCAGATTTTCATGCAATCAGGCATTAAGTGCATTTGCAGAAGCCTTATTTTGTTACGTTTTAGACTTCTTTAAACAGTTTTCCTAATCATGACATTTAGAAGATACACAGCTACGGATGGAATGAAATACAGTCGAGTAAAGATACTCATTTTTGAAGTTGACCAGAACGTCCCCACATTTCCTTTCGACAGAAGTGGGGTGTAGCATGATATATAATGCCTGTTCTGAACAGCATCAGCCATTTTATAAATGTTTTTCTCAGATATGTACCTGGCTTGGTTTAAATATTAGCATGAGACAACTTCTGACAAAACAACTACCACCTCCTTCAGCCAGCAAACACCAGCATGCATTTGTGATTCTTGTTACGGTCTGGTTTATTTGTGGTTTGCCATATCTGAAAATATTGAACCTAGTCAAAGGATGATATATAGATGTAAGACACTTGGAAAGTCCTGTAAGTTAAAAACGGAAAACAAACCCCAAAGATAAAACATAGACAGTATTACCTGAGACCATATAAAACACTAAGTGAAAAAATAAGAAGCCTTCCCATCCACCAGATTAAAGTTCAAGACACAATACCAAAAGAAATTTTTTTGGCACGAGTAACATTGCACTTTCATCATACTTATGCATCCATTGTGCTTCATAATGTCACCAACAATAAAAAGAAGCATATAGCAATCGTAATATCACCAACAAGAACTTACTCGCCTAATTACACAGTATTCCTTCTGTCACCAGTTTCTGTTTTCACTTTTCTGAACATTCTTGTAGTAAATGGAGTCATCGCGAAATACTTCAACTTTCCTACTACTGGTCATCAAGAAAAACAGCGCAATGCAAAACCACCCGTTCGCTGCCACTTGCAAAACCTTGGCTAAGACCTCAAAGACTAAGCGAGAAGCAGTGAAATCAAAGCTGTAACCTAATCTCCGGATGGAGACTCCGTATTATGGAACGCCGTTCATCAGTCCAGGAACGGCAAAGCTGGTGTCTTGTAAGATGAAGCAGGACTAGGGACAGTCACACACACCCAGGTATGCAGCAACAAAAGCAGAAGTGCTTTGCTGCCATGACAGCTGCTTCTTTACCCTTTTTTTTTGCCATTACTGTTAAAGCTTAGTTTGTCAGTAGAGGTTTCAATTATGCCCTAATATAGCAGAGTAGCTAAAACAACAAACCAGGAGGTACTGTAAGAGCATTGATTGCTGCAAAATAAAAGACAAAATGGGAAAACAAAAAAAAGAGAGAGTTCCAAGTATCGAGACAAATCACAACCTATATATCGTTAGTGACATGAATTTATTATTGTGAAATCTTTCCCCAGAGAGGTATTTCCTATTCCTTTTTTTATGGTTAAACATAGTAATTTAATTTAAAAAAAAAAAAAGAGAGAGATAGAGAGAAAAGAGGTTCTACTGGGAGCTATATATTTCTAGGAGATTTCCTGAACTTTGAAATGTTTCCTAAATGCAAAATCTTTCACTCTTAGGGATTCTTCTATGGGAAGGTCAAGTACAACATGGCTCACTTCTTTCTGGCAATTATTTTGGGTCAGATCTTGAGTTTATGCAGATTATAAACTCTGATGATTTATGTTTTACAATAATAACACTGATGCGATCATTATTTTCCAAAAATTCAGCCTTTTCTTTTTTTGGTATTTACTGTATGTTGGTCACACAGGCCACAACAAATAATTCCTGAAACCCAAGCAGCCTTTATAAAAAGAGGCAGTTGTCTACTACAAAGGACCTCGCAGCAAATCCTTTTTAGCTTAAATAATTTGAGTCCAATCCATTGCAAAAATCTATTCTAAGCCATTTTGAAGAGGATAAATCATTTTGCTATGTTTTAGCTGGTGAATCATTCAACACATTAAGCATAACGATCGTCTCCGGACAGCGACAAAGAGCTCTTCATCCAAGTAGCACCATACGTCTTTGCATCCCTCTGAGAATGAGCAAGCAGATAACCTAGGTTTTAATCACCGCAGCTACAGAACCTGCGGTAGTGAAGGGGCACAGGTGTGACAGAATTGGGAAAAGACTGTTTCACAGATAGCAAAGTTTAAAACAAAGTGCTATATAATTATGCAATTTTTTTAAAAAGCTATACAGCCTGTTATTCTGAAACATTTATGGCTCCCCGGTGAATTTACAGGGACCTTCCTCCAGACACAAGCCACCTCGGCCTCCAGCATTCCATAGATTAAACACATGGAACAAAAAAAATGTTTAGAGGCAAAAGAAAAAAAATCGAAGCATGGACAATTCCAATTCAAACATACAGCGCGCTGCCTGACAGACCCTTCGGATAATGGTTAGAGTGTAAGCAAGCGCAAAAAGTAACTTTTTTATTCCAGCACCTATAGTGTTTAAATATGAAGTTATCAGTACTAACTAAACCATTAGTATTTTTCTTTCCTGTAATTTGAAAAATACTGCTTTATTTTGTGTTTTCATACCTGTTCACAGCGCAGGAAAACATCTCGCGTGAATTCTGAGGCAATTAGACAAAAAGTTCATTTCCCTTCTATATATTATCAAATGATCGACACGCAAAAGTTGCTAACAAAGTTGCATTTTTATTAGCATGTAACAATCTATTTTCCTGTTTGAAAAATGCAGAGCATATCACACACAGAGAGAGTGTGTTTATCAGGGCATCACCCTGGGGTTCTCCACTGGACTCAGACTCGGCACCTGCGGCACGGCCCGGGCTCGCTCTAGTCTCGTTCTGGGTAGGTCCATCAATAAGTTAAGAGTATGGCACATACTTATTTTGCAGAGTTACTATAACGCTTTCTCAGTATCTGTAAAATTATGGGAGCTTTTAGATGAGAGGTGTGACACAGGAAGATAAAAAAACAAAACTAATTTTCATGGTCTATTGAACTGAGAACCCCTCCCAGGCACAGCAGTTTACGTATCACATAAATATTTCTCACATAAAAGCTATAGGATCGGTGTTTCTTTTCTTTCTCAGCCCTGCTTCAATCTTCAATGTAATGAGAAACACTCATTAAAAATGAAACATTTGTGTTAACATCAAACACGGAAAAACACACAGGAACTATTACAAGGTCCATTGACTAATCACAGAACTAGCAAAATTTGTGGTTGACTTGAAAAGTCTGGGTCAAACCAGTGGAAGAAATACTGAATAGAATACTATCAGCTGGTCTTAATATTTAATTTGCTGACCATCATTTTCTCAAGTCAGGGCAGGAAAGCCTGCAGGACTGTATGGGCAGTTCTTTGGCTGGAGCCTAAACACGACCACGAATTATAAAATTAAGACCTGCTTGATTCCAACTCAAATGCAGAACAGCGTTGTTCTGGTGGACTTGTATCTTGGCCACCCCTGTTTTGCAGAACGAAGGAAGAAGTACTTTTAATGCGTAGCAATTATTTGTATTTGCTGATATATACAGAACAGTAATTGTGTTACAAAGCTACAGCTCTTCACTACATTAAAAAACCCGCACGCATATGCTATCCGGCACAAACGTGGTATTGCAGGAAACGACGGGAAGCCACAGCCTCAGATGCATTCGCAGTACACTTGGCCAACACAGAGGAGCGTTTAGGTCAATTTAGTGATACGAGCTTTACTTTGATTAACACTGTGGGATCTTACGAGAAGGAGTAATCTAAGAGCAGTGATGCAGCAAAGCTTTCGCTGCACCAAAAAGATGAATCTCAGTAAGAGGTTACGAAAGCCATCCAGACCCACTCATGCCAACATAACTATCAAGTATATTACGACTTCCTGTGCCCAAAACAGCTTTTCTTTTTTCTTTTCTTACCAAAAGTAAACTTTTTAGAACTTCATGTTTTTAATATCCCTCTGTGGCAGTAAGCTCTAATTGGTACCTACTTGTCTTCAGCAGTTCGGTCTTAAACAAAATGAAATATCTGGCCCTTGAGTAGCTTCAATTTTTGTTCCTTAACACGGACGGAATCGTAATTCTGCCTTAAGCCATCTTGTAGGATTTCGTGAAGCTATTTCATTCAGAATTTGGAATATGCAGGTAAGGCCTCAATCCTTTTCTCTAAGATAATCATCCTATCTTCTCTCTTGAATACATCAGCAGGAGATCACTGCTGACTCTCGGAAAATCTCAGTCTCTTAAGTCCGTGTTATTGAAATACAGAAGGAAGAGAAACAGGCCCACTACAGATCGCCCCGTTGCCTCCCCCCGAAAGCACTGCGTTACGAGAAACACGGCACTGACCCTTCTCCTGCGTGCTTCTGCAGTTCTCGCTTCGATTTCGTTTCTCACAAATTTTATACAACTTTCCAAGACAAAACTTCCATATGTTCATGTAAAATCACTTTGTCAGAAGAATCTATGTTTCATATATAACACATAAAAGATAGTATGTCTCTATATATACGTATGTGTACAATATACACATGGTGCATCTTTTGTTTTACTGTAGTTTAAAAGAATTAATTCAATGAGCAATGAAAGGTAACAATGCGAAATGCATCATTCTTCCTTTCAAAAAGATCTTCCCATTCAGTGACATTCACTAAACCAGACTTTATTCAGGCTAATGTCCAACATTTATTGAAGTCCAAATGTTTTCCTGCCTAGAAGTCAATTGTCCCTGTGTTTTTTGTTCATGCAGCAGTGCTATCGGCAATGCTGGTAATGGGAAGCAAGAGGTTAATCAATTATAATAGAACGGAGCAAACCAGCAATATGAACCAGAGACAAGGGTAACCGCTTTGCTCTGAGATGTAGTGTTTTGTTAATAAGCTAATCTAACATGCAAGGAAGAGAAAGAGTGGAAATATTTTAAGAAAAGCTGCATGTATATTAAATAGCACAGAATCTTATCTCTGGAACACAAAGAAGCGCAAGTTCCGATAAATTTCTTCGTATTAAACGTCGCTTTATCCCGAAAACACCGTTTTAAAATAGGGGTTTTTTTCCTTAAAAAGTTACCATATTACAAGCTTTTAATATTTTTGCACTGAAACTTCAAAGAGAAAAATGGTCTGTAACTAACTGATCTTCCCTGAAGCTCAGTGTCCTAAGCAGGATGATGAAACCTACTTCTACTCTAATACATGCAAAATGTCATCGCTGGTAATTCAAAGTTATATGGTCTTATCAGACCTTTTGTGGAACTAGGGAAACCAGTTCACTTATAAAATGCTGAAAAAGCATGATTTATTTCAGTATTAAATACATTTTGAAATTGTGTCTGTGTATAACTATTCTTTCTAAATACCGCTTGCAACTACCAAGTAGAGAATCATCCTCTTGTCTCTAAGGCAGCTACTGTCTGGGCAAACATTCTGGTAACAGAAAGAAGTATACTCAAGCCTTCAACACCTAAGAAATGCTCCAAGAAATTGAAAACAGGATACAGAAACACATGTTTCAGTGTCACCTACCAACTTAAGTATAAAAAAAGAAAGATGCAATGTATATGCAACATTTTTTCCCATTTCTATATTTGCTGATTAAAGAAAAAAAGGATATTCTCAGGGAATTCTCAAAGAATGATACATTTTTGGTTAGCATTATAGCCTTGATTCTAGCTTTTATTCTCCCAAAATAATTAGTGGTTGCTGATGTACATAATTACATGGGTTCTTAAGCACATACATGTAGTTCTCAGTTACTTTTTTTATTTTCCATCCAGTGCCTGCCTATTATCTCAGGGTCTATTAAATACATCTGGTATAACAAGTGTTTCTATTAATCTGCATAATATTGAATTATTGAATATTAAGCCATTTGTTTTAGTAAATTGCTCTTTATGGTTAAAGTAGAATCAAAAAAGTGTATCTAGTGCCACTGAGAACACTACACCTAATCCCCTCCAATTCACACGCTAAACCAGTATGCGTCAATGCGCACCGACACGTATACACATGCACGCACATATACACACACACATTGAATATATCTGTATCCATGTCGAAAACAACCTGTCTGTGCAAAATGGACTTACATTTAGTTGAACTACGACCACAAAACAGTGTCATTTCTCTATTCTGTAATATTACAGTTTATGCTATATGTGCTCAGCTAACCGCACCACTCGCTTGAAGAAACAAAACCGCATCCAGCGTTACTGACTCCAAGTCTCTGCCTTTAACAAGTTGATAAGGCTTCTGGGCAGATGAAAAGACATCCTCTTGGGAGCAAACTCTAAAGGGTTTATTTTTGCAACCTTTGAAGAAAGAGTCAGTCATGAAATGAAAATTCATATGCTCTACTCATCGCATATCAACAAACAGTATTTGAAAACTTCATTTTATAGCACTCCTAATATTTTTTCTTTCCCCACACTAAAGTAGTTTATAATAAATGATAAATAAAAGATGACAATCTTCCAAAAGCAATTCTCTACGATCAAAAGCATTTTAACAGAGTACAACCAAGAATTCTGGTTTCGGTATGCAAGCGACAATTTGTGCCTTACATAAATCATCCAAACGAGGGACAGAATAGCATGTGAAACAAATAAGTATGCTACGTAACTGAATAAACTTTCATTTGAGATCTTGTTATTGAAAAGACATCTTCACATAGTTTATCAGCCAGTTAGATGTACCACCCAGAAAAAAAACCAAACAAACAACTGACCTCCAGGCAATTAATAGAAACACCAAAGGACATACTAAGCAGCATATAAACTGTAACCGAGTCTTCATCAAAAAAATTATGTGGTAATTCTGAATTATGAATAAATTAAAAATTGTGAGAGTAAGACTGATTATGTACAATTGACAAGAGACAAAGGTCAATTTTTGCATACTGTAGTCTCTCAAGACTATTAAAAACAGCAGCATCTATACATTAAAGAGACAAAGGGGGCACAATGACAAAACCAAGAAATTTATTTCCAGAGAAGTCCTAAGTATTCTATAAAGCTTTCTTCAGTTATCATTCGTAATTAGTGACGCTGTGACATCCATAACGTTAATGGTGCACATACCGTGACTGTTAAACACGAGGCAAAACATCCAAGGTTTTAGGAACACCTTTGCGTTCTTATGAAAAGTAAACACATGAGACAATCAAATAAATATTAGTTTTGCAGCTAAGGCATTAGCAAACTCGGGTAAGCACGGATTCAGGACAACGTCTTTCACCCAAAAAAAACCCTGCTAAAAGCCAACACCACAAAATTCTGAACTAACAAAGAGGAGGAACTTAACAAGTACTCTGCAGTTTGGTAGCACCTAGTAGATGGGATGCACGCAAAAAGCACCCTCACGGAGCGACAAAAGTTTCATCAAATAAGACAGAACCAAAATTAGGTGCTTGTAAACGCTAATGTCAGCTAAAACGAACAAAAAAAAAAACCCCATACAAAAAAACACACAGTGCCAGCAAAAAACAGAACAATTTACAAAACGACCTTTCACAAAGCCTGTATTTTTCTTTCAAAATTAAAATCTCTTATGGCAAAGAAAGTGCTAGTAGCAGTTTAAATTCTGTTACATTATTACTGTAACATTTAATCATTTAGCAAATAAATTACGTTACTGAATTATCCTCTCTATCTTACAGCATCCCCAAGATTTTGGGAAATCCTTAGCCGTGAGCAGTCCCCCACCCGCCCCTGACCACGTCCCACGACTCCAGTGTGCCAGCGGATGGAGGCAGGGTGGGCTGCACAACCCGGAGGCGGCAACGGCGAGTTACGTCCCTCACGACATCCAGCACTCTTCCGTTTTGGAGCGTCTTTTCACATCGGTACTACTTCTCTCCAGCCCCATTCTGCCGCTATTTCAACTCCTTTACTTGGACTTCATGGCCGAACACCAAAATTTAGCCCAGAGGCAACTACAAGATGGAAAATAGGTCACAAGCCTCCAGTAACCAACCCCTCTCCAACGCCTTCTCTCAACACCACATTTCCAGCTTTTCTCTCTGACAGCATCTTTATAACAACAAATGGGACAGAGACACGGAAAATTTCAGTTACGTGCAACAGAAAATAAACGTGTTTCCAATTAGCTAAGCGCAGTTTTTAAGAGGCAGGGCCAGAAATAGGTTCCAGTTCCTCCAGACTTGACTCCTGTTACCCCTCCTTTCAGAGGGCCGCACTTCTTCATGCGACCAGCCTGAGCAGGGAAGTCCTATGGACTCGTTTATTTAAGTGCTTATCAGCAGAAACAACATTGCTAAACTGGTCGTTAGCCTGTACTATATAGGCTAAAAAAATAAGTGGGTATTGTGCTTTATAATGTTCCTGGCTACCCGAGAGTACAATAAACTAATAAACTAATAAACACACCAACAGAGAAGAGGAACCAAGATTCCCATCTCACTTGAAGCGACTCTCTATTTTCTGGAATACTGCACTAAATTTATTCTTTCCTATGAGACTTATACCTTCAGGAACTCATTCCAGATAATCTTCCAGAGCAAAAGCGAAACATGTGCTGTAGATGAGCTATAAATGACTACAAATCAGTATTATAATAATTTATATCAACACTGATAAAGGGAAACAGTAGATACGAGTATTTCTACGAATTTTGCCAGGTTTCTGCTAAAGCGGCTGTTTTTCTAAGCAGAAGGTCTCATAGAAGTTGATAACACTAAATATTTATAAATGTTCAAAGGTAATCATAACACTTGCCTTGGTATTATGAATTGTATTGCAAAGTAGAATAAGCACAATTATTTCCATTTTACATGCACTGAAGGCAAAGTTCAGCCAGGCTCAGACCTCAGCCTGAGGTCACGACAGAGGTCACTGACAAAGCCCCAAATCCCAGGCTTTCATCAGACAGACTGCAACTCCTACTTGAATTTGCATTTTACGTTCAGAATGAGTAAAAATAACAGGAAAAAGGAATTTATATGGCAGGCTAAACAATAGCCCCAAAAAACCCCTCACAGATAAGTAAAAGCACATATATTATGCAATGATATCCTAAACCAAAGTAATTTTGTGTAATAAAATACTTGAGGAGGCTAACATTTCCCAGGCGAAATGAGTATTACGTGAAAGAATACTTGTGAATTACATGAAAGAACTCTTCTGAAAGTATTACATTCAGAACTCTGATGCTATGTGAGAGTTCTGAAAAGTCCTACTGCATTCAAAGGGACAAATTAATTTCTTGTTTTATTACTGCAAAGATGACTCACTTATGGGAGGATATCAACACCACATACATGGGAAGCAGCTGTCTGATTAAATGAATATTTGGCTATTCTTATCCATTCTCTACACGCCTGCTCCAGCACCCACTGAAGTCAAACGTGATCTTTGCCTTCGGATTGCCATAAGATCAGTTTATCCCCGGCCAGGCGGTCCTCTCAGTCACCGCTCCAACTCCCTCTTGCTCTAAAGGACCATCAAGAACAAAAATCAGAGAAGGAAAAGCCCGTAGCAGTGCTGTTAACCAGCTTCTCTACAACCCCCAGCCTCATCCATCAGTGGTCAAGCATCCTCAGTCCTCCTGGAAGCAGTGAGGCCATCAACATTTCTCTCTACATGGAATGTTTCCAACATGCAATTTTCATTTTCTCCCCACCCCTACCCCCCCCCCTTACGTTACAGGTACTATTTCTAAAAGCACATTTCAAATCAGGTAATTTTGGCCCTTTTTCTTAAGCTCCCTCCATAAGCTATACAGTACAAAATGAAGTTGCATATTCACCACAAGGAAGAACATGCCAGTTTTAGCACAGTATAAGGAAAACCTTCAATTTTCTAATGTGCAATATTTTATGCAGAAGAATAGGAGAAAGTGCAAGAAAGCAAAGGTATAAACATAATTTTAAAATGGAAGTATGTTAGCTTGCCTCCGAGTAGTCCATTCTTAAGTCTGTGAGGGGTGTTTCTTTTTTAGAATGGTTTGGGTTGGAAAGGATTGGTAAAAGTCATCTAGTCCAACCTCCTGCCATGAGCTGGGGCATCTTCAACTGGATCAGGGTGTTCAGAGCCCCATCCAACCTGACCTGGAATGTCTCCAGGGATGGGGCATCTACCACCTCTCTGGGCAACCTGGGCCAGGGTTTCACCCCCCCCACTGTCAAAAATTTCTTCCTTAGATCTAGTCTGAATCTGCCCTCTTTTAGTTTAAAACCATTACCCTTTCTCCTATCTCTACAGGCTCTGCCAAAAAGTCTGTCCCCATCTTTCTTCTAAGCCCCTCTCAGCCCTGGCAGCTGCAGTAGCGTCTCCCCGGAGCCTTCTCTGCCCCGGGCTGAGCCCCCCCAGCTCTCCCAGCCTGTCCTCTCAGCAGAGCTGTTCCGGCCCTCGGAGAATCGCTGGGGCCTCCTCTGGCCCCGCTCCAGCAGGTCCATGTCTCTCCCGTGCCGAGGGCTCCGGAGCTGCACCCAGCACTGCAGGGGGGTCTCCCCAGAGCAGGGCAGAACCCCCTCCCTGGCCCTGCTGGTCACACGGCTTTGGGTGCAGCCCAGGCTACAGTTGGCCTTCTGGGCTGTGAGTGCACATTGATGGCTCATGTCCAGCTTTTCATGCCCCAGCACCCCCGAGTCCTTCTCGGCAGGGCTGCTCTCCATCCCTTCACCCCCCAGCCTGTACCGATACCATGGGTTGCCCCGACCCAGGGACAGGGCTCTGCACTTGGCCTTGTTGAACCTCATGAGGTTCACAGACCCACTTCTCAAGCTTGTCTCCAGCTTGTCCAGCTCTTGTTCTTAGACTGGTAGTGAAAATATTGCAAATAGAAAACCAAAACTCCCTTCTCCCCGATTCTGAAAAGACAATGGCCATGGCTCCCGTTTTGCTGGACTACGCAATTGCTTTGAAGTACAAGGACCAAATTTCACCTTTCATAATGATGAATGCTTAGCAACTTTTTCCAAACCTCTGCAAAATCAACCTGTCGCTCTACATAGCAGAAACTGTGTTGGCATAAGGGTAAACAACACCCCAAGCTACATATCACTGGAAGCATTCAAAAAACGTGTGGACGTGGCACTTCAGGACATGGTTTAGTGGGCATGGTGGTGTTGGGTTGATGGTTGGACTTGATGATCTTAAAGCTCTTTTCCAACGTTAATGTTTCTGTGTAATACCTTGGTTGCTCCTAAGCTGCCCTTAGATAATTCCCAACATGATGCTATCGGGACAGAAGCTTGTGCAATTTCTTAATTGCTTTTTTGAAACTGCTCTGATGCTCTTCCAATATTCCTCAGCCAGACATTTCCAACAATTCCATGGCTCCTTGCAATATTCACCTATATTAAAAAAGGACTAAAGGTATTTTTAAAAAATTAATTACAATATTTTCTCTATAATCAAATAACTCTCCTGTGTGTCCACTGCAAGATGGTTTCCACAGAAACATCCTGCACGTGTGTCAAACAAAAACTATCTACACGTAGCAACACAAAAAAAATGCTGAACCAGTGACCACCACCTGACGCCGCGTTATCTTTGCACAGCGAAGACGTATCCGTTTTTAACACTTGCACAAATACCTTGGGTAAAGCTACAGATACCCTAAAGCAGTATTTATGAAGTGAACATTTTTGTTGACTCTCTGATCCTATTTCTCACTACCAACAGAGGTCTCCCACCCCAGCAAAACCCTGGGGAGGGTTTAAGTACCAGCAAGCTTCTGTATTAATAATCTCAAGAAATTAAAAAATACAAGAGACGACATAACAGTTTAAGAAGCTGTTAATACACTTTAAATGATCTCATCACACAGAAAAAAAGAACTGAAATGTATATCAGATTTCCCCCTCCGTATAATGTATGACTGTCAGAGGAGCTCATATACAACTGGAACGAGCATCTTGCCATTGTAGGGACTGCCTCACTCTTAGTTACATATATGCTATTACGAAGTAATAAGAAACTGTAAGATAAAATAGGCAGCAAACCATATTTCAGATAGCCTTTCCTTAACTGCTTAATAGAGTTATCTAAGCAAACTTAAAGGACCACCAATTTGAAGGACCTCGACTACAGGAAATTACTTTCAAAAGTAAAACCAGAGAAGAATATTTAGAATTCATATTCAAATAGGTTAGAAGTGCACTAGGTCCTTTGCAAGGCTGAAGCAAGCTTGCTCTTCTCCAAAAAGCAATACATTGGTAGCACACAAACATCTCGAGTTCTTGCTGTTGCGAAAAAATGCCTTCATTTTAGTACTCTGCCTTTGCAAATTTCTCTCCAATCCCATTTATGTTTTGCGAGTTCTTTCTGCTTCTCTAATGATTTTAATCACTATCTTTAGAAAGTCATTAAATCTAAAAATAGTTTCAGAACACCAAAGCTCTCCCTCATGCCCACAACGTGGTGATTTGAACAGGACAGGTCATAGAACATAAGACTTAGCTGAAGAACATTTTGGTCCTCAAGGTGTATTTGCTTAACATTATTCTCCACTATAAATAAGCTCTGTTTCCACCACAGAGCTATATTACAGAAATTGAACAAACGTTCACAAATTGCATCGGAAAACATAAAGCACTAAGATAGTTACATAATATGAGGTGAATTATCTCCAGTTTGAAATCTTTTGGAAAAAATCCTAACTCTCTTGAAATCATTAGCGTATCTTTCAGGAATTTCAATGAGTTGAGATTATACTCTACATTGTTATAAAAGCAAGAGTTCTTTTGTAACCTTTAATTACAGTTCCCTGTCTCCAAATTATCCTTGTCCATCTCAAACACCTTTTCCAGAAGGAGGCTGGTTCCTCTCGAGCATTCTGTTTTCGTACCACTAACTCCGCATATTAAAGTCGGTTCTACCACCTACGGTAAAAAAGGATCAAATACCGCTTTCTGCATTTCAGGCTTCTGGACCTATGATTGTTACCACAGCTATGTAGAGACTACAACATAAGGACGGTTTATTGCTCAAAATAAAGGAATATGCACTGCTAAATCCACCTACATGACTTACAAAATGGGTAAACTGAGGTAAACATAAAACTGGCGCTAATTAGCCTTTTCTACTACCTCCACATTCATAAGCTGAAGCACTGGTGAGGCCGCACCTCGAACCCTGTGTTGGGCCCCTCACTACAAGAAGGACATTGAGGCGCTGGAGCGTGTCCAGAGAAGGGCAACGAAGCTGGTGAGGGGTCTGGAGCACAAGTCTTATGAGGAGCGGCTGAGGGAACTGGGGGTGTTCAGTCTGGAGAAGAGGAGGCTGAGGGGAGCCCTCATCGCTCTCTACAACTAAAAGGGATGTTGTGTTGTGGTGGTGGGGGTTGGGTGAGGTGGGGGTTGGTCTCTTCTCCCAAGTAACCAGCGATAGGACGAGAGGAAATGGCTTCACATTGTGCCAGGGGAAGTTTAGGCTGGATATTAGGAAAAATGTCTTTACCGAGAGAATGGTCAAGCATTGGCACAGGCTGCCCAGGGAGGTGGTGGAGTCACCATCCCTGGAGGTGTTCAAAAAACATGTGGACGTGGCACTTCAGGACATGGTTTAACAGGTATGGTGGTGTTGGGTTGATGGTCGGACTTGATGATCTTAAAGCTCTTTTCCAACCTTAATGATTCTGTGTAATACCTTGGTTGCTCCTAAGCTGCCCTTAGATAATTCCCTTTCGTTCCTCCATTTTAATGAAGTTACCAAGAGCTACCAAAAGCGAACATGCGCTGAGGTTTTCATCAGAACACCGTACCAATGGTTAAAAACCAATGCTGCAGGGACAAATCCTCAGCCTAACTCTAAGCTACGCAGCAACCTAGATCCCTGCATCAGTTGTACCAGCACCTTAACCTCTGCAAGTAACTGTATCCTGCCTGCGCTCCTTCCGTAACCGCGTTTTCCTCCGCAATGGCACACCGCAGGCGCAGGGAGCAGTATTTAGGGTTAGGGGTTAAAGTTTCTAAATCCACTAAAACAAATGGGTTAAGGGCTAGGCTTCCTTAGCAACAGGGGGAAGGTGGCCAAGAACGTACGTACTTCAGCCTGGGCGAACTCGTGCTGCAATGCAGAGCTCCGCGACGGAGCCAGTGCTGTGCACAGCTATTAATTATTTCTGGTTTCATTTGTTTGGGAAACCTTTTTCAAGGCCTCATCGTTCACCAGGCTAATACCATCCACTACTTCAGAGAAACAGCTCTGTTAAAGTACGTACTGCTAGTGCCTGTATCTGAGGAAAGAGACGTTAGTAAATAATCACCGAAGAAGTGACTGAGTGGTTCATCTACCTTTCAGACAACGCTGCAGGCTTTGCGTTGGCCTGGTGATAGTCAAGAAAAGGAAAGAAAACCCGACTTCGGGAATTTTTTTGTCATCCTAAAAATAACCCTGACGCAGCGGTCATTCGCTGAAGTTGCCGTTTGCCAAACGCAGTTAGGCTGAGCAGCACAGAGAGCGTGGGTGCGGTGTCAGGGGGTGAAGGCTGGCTTCTTCACAGAAAACACAGCAGCAGTATTTCGAATATAGCACATACTTGATCTAGTTGCTATGGAGTCCTCATGCATTTCTTCAGAAAAATTTTGCTGCTATACATCAGTTGCTATTGCCACTGACCAGTCAAAATAACCTTTTTTTTTTTATATCTAATTCACTTTTTTGTCTTCAGCAAATGCAATTTTGCAAAATGATTCCATAATCATTAAAGCCAAGCCTGCTTTGCACGCAGCAGCTTGGCATGTCAGTTTAAGGCTCACATCAGCGTTTTACATTCTGCTGAATCCCTCCTGCAAAGTCATGCTGCTCTATCAAAATACTTCCAAAATGTATCTATCCATACATAATTTTTCCCATCAACAACATAAAAAGAAATAGCCACCATTTGGAAAATGACTGGTTGGGTTGGTTTTGGGTGTTTTTTCCTTTTGCCGTTACATAAAGTTTTGGGGTTTTTTTCATTTGGTGCAAGAATTTAAGTTTTATAATGAGACAGATCAACATCGTTATTTCAGTAAGATAATAATGACTAAACAGAGTCATTGAATCTGTGGAGACCCTGTGCAGAGGCTAAAACAGAGATTATTTACACTGTTGCCTGACTTAACTAAGTGGAATTGACTCTACCTGGCCTGGAAACTTGGCCAACAGCAGCAATTCCTTTCCTCCGGGCAACTCAGATGTCCAGTAACACATTCATCAGCAAAAACAAAAAGTACTTGCCGAGCGTAATTATTCTCCGTTAACTAATTGGGGCCTGAAGTCCTCTGGTTTGGTAAACCTTACTTACTGCCTCTTACTGCTACAGTCGTGACAGTATTATCAACATGGTGCAGGTAATTTCCTTCCTCTCTGCTGCTTCGGTGCCTTTAAAAAAAAAAAATGAAGCAGGGGAGTAAGAAGGCTCAACAAGGTCCAGCCGCTTCCAACTAAATCATGGCCTAACTAGCTTTTATCTGTTCAAGTCTCCTGTCGCATTGTCAGCTTCACTAGGTTTGAGCTGTGACATGTCTTTGTTAGATCATCCTGACATAGCATAGGCCAGAAAGAGTAAATAATTTAAAATGTGCTTGAATTATTAAACCTAAAATAGCCTAGAAAAATTTGTGATTATGGGTCTGTGGGTTGAAATCATTTTCCACCAGCCTGGGGAAATAAGAGCTACATTCATCTCAGGTGAATGCTGGTTCTCAACAATGGCTTTATTTTACATCTAGAAATAAAAGAGAATGCACATCCAAATTACAGGGTGGAAAGAAATGCACATCCTTCATCAGGTCACATTAGTATTTTCTAAATATGAAACACTGCAAGTTTTTCATGACCTGATCCAACCATCTGTTTTGTAGAAAATTAGTCTCAACGGACTTTTCCAGTGCACATGCAGACAAGATAACTTTTTAGATCCAGTGTCACTT